>NW_025534833.1:0-146785 GCF_020615455.1 Coregonus clupeaformis
ATGTGACCCATTTTCGGAAGCTAGGTGTATGTCGCATGTCACTACTTCACAGGAGAGGCATTTTTTTTTTATCAAAATGAGTTTTGGGGCAGAAATGCTTTCTTGAACATGTGAACTTCCATGTGCCTTAATAAAAAACGTGTATGCCATCTTAAATACAAATACAATTGTTAAATTATGAGCCTAGTTGGTTTAGCCACGGAAAAAGACAGGAACCTTCCCGCTAGCCATGAGTGGATGAGATAATGAATGGGCTGGACAAGCTGAGAGAGGAGTTCGGATTGGTCTGCCATGTAGTGTGCTTCTGTCTATAACATGAGCTACTCAGTATGTGTAGATAATCCTTGCTACCGCAGCTTTTCTGAAAGATATAGTAGCCATGGAGAACTGCAAAAGTGTTGCTACTGCTCTCAACAGCATTGCTGCCCTGAATTTAGCAGGCGCTATTGAGAAAGATCAGCGGGGAAAAAGTTGTGAATGAATCAGATGAGGAAATCCCTGACTTAGGTAAAAACATTTTCACTGAACCAGATATTGTAGAGTCTTCTGATGACAGTGATGGGGAAGAAACAGCAATCAACAGTGTGTTGTCACAGAAGAAGTTGTCAAAGTTTTTTAATCAGTGTAATGCCCGGTAGAAGCAGAGTATGAGAAGGATATGGAGAAAATTCTGGTGTTGGATTGCATCCGTGACAGAGGAAGAAAGAGCTGATGATTCTTATGGCATTGCACACGGTCAATGTGAACCGGATTGACTTGATACGTCGGGCCGAGCAAGCTGTACAAACAAAATGGAAACGACACAGGAAGTCTTAGTTAAAGGGGTTCCAGTCTGCCATGAAGCATTCACCCATGTATATGGGTAAGAGTCTAGCTACAGATATTATACATTTCAAATTTTGTCAGAAAGTCATTTTCATTGCATGTTAAAGCCTAATGTTAGCTAGCTAGATAACATTACGTGTATGATCTGTGTAGTAATATTATTAGCACATCAGAAAACCATTTGCATTGCTAGTTATAGCCTAATGTTAGCTAGCTAGCTAACATTGAACCTAGTTGGTTTAATTTCTAGTAGTGTATGGGTTGGGATTGTGGTTCATTGTTTAGCTAGCTACATGTCTAAACAAAAGACTCCACTTTTCCAGATGATTACATGACCCATCAAGATAGCCAGGTGTGTCTGAGGGTGATTATGGCCATCTATTGTATTTCATGAACATGTGAACTACACTACCTTACTCATTCTGTTCAGCACATGGCCTCGCATGTGAATCCTTATAGAGAAGGGTGGGGCTAAGGCTTAAGAGGGTGTGAAAGATGCTGATTTGGTGTAGACAAAGAAGAGATCTCCAGTTGGTGTACCAAAACATTAAAAGTCTCATTAAAATGTGGCTACATTTTCTGGGGCCTCCCCCATTTCAGCATCGCTCTGGACATGAAGATTGTAGCCAATAAGCATAGGCTTTCAGCTACACTTTGACATGTAGGCTAATTATTTATGCACATTTACATACACTTATGTTTTTCTTCACATAATAGCTAGTGTTTTTCGGTTTTCTAATCAAAAAAAAAATAGGCTATTTTGGTTCATGGCCTTAGTGCCTTAGCAGATTGGGCACCTCTTGAAGGCCAAATGCCCTTGCCAGTAAAATCACGAAATTCCAGGCCTGCTGGTGACCAATGTTCCCTCTATGGCTGTGCACACGAGATTGAACTTCACTCAACTTTCTAGAGTTTTCCCTGTTAGTTAACACTATCAACGTTTCCCTTTACTGTGGCAATTGTGATCGAATCAACGCAATATTAGCCACTTTCAATGCAATGTACCGAAACAAAACAAACTATGCAAGAGATTTTGTTGTAGGCAGAAAGCATCAGAGTAGGATTCAATTTTTCACATGATCAGCCTTATTCAAATCATATGGTTTGGTTTCAATACTTCAAAACCAAATGGTAGGTCCAGGTCGTCACAAAAATAGATGGGTGTTGGTTAAATTGTGATTTTGGTGAATGGAGAGGCAGTTATTTATTATTTTTTGGAGTGCAAAGCTCATGAGCAATGAGCAGGATTTCTGAACGCTCAACTCCACTCACATACTTTGATCAGTTGTCATAAAATATTAGATATTTTAGGAAGGTAGAAATAATGTAATATGAGCAAATAAAATGTGTGAACCTGCGATTGGTAACGCTTGAATCGATTTTTTGACGGATGCATGTTACATTTGGATCGGTTTGGGGTCCGCGGACAGATGCACATGTATCTTAAACATTTGAATCGGGAAAACGGGTCAGTGTCTGGGGCAGCAGCTGTAACTGTTCCCTATGTTTGAGAGACTGTTTGCCTGGAATGGGCTCTGTTTGTTAGGCCAGTTTGCTTGAAGTCTCTTAGCAAAGTTATGTGAGATGTCATCCTCTCTCATCCTTGCAATTTTGAGTGACAGGTCCTCTGGAGTCTAGCGACCTAAAAGTAGGCCTAATAGGCTGATTTTACACACACAGCCCAATTCTAATATTTTTCCACTATTAATTTTTAAAAGGAGTGGTGCAGTCCCGTTCCTTACTTATTTTATTGTTTATTGGATAGGAGACAGAGGAAAGGTAAGAGTTTTTGGTGAAAGAGCAATGGGCCGGATTCAAACCCATACTGGCAGCGGTACATGTTCTCTAGAAGCAGCGCCCTATACCGCTAGACCAGTGGTTCCCAACCAGGGGTACTAGGACCCCTAGGGGTACTTGGCCTATCCACAGGGGGTACTTCAGAAGACTCATGAGTACACATGAGTGGGTACTTCAGGGGTACTCCGCCAGAGCAAAATTCAGTTGGTGGTACAGTAACCGAAAAGGGTTGGGAACCACTGCGCTAGACCACCACTAATTTGTCTTTTGACTACTTTCAAATACAATTGGGGGAAAAAAGTCATTTGAGTGATATGCAAGAGATTCATTTGAATGCACAGCATATACTTACTCCGTGATCTTCTTGGCGAGCTCGGTGCATGCGGTGGTCGAGTTGGCAGAGAAGACACGGTACCCACTTTTTGAGATATTCATTGTTGAGTGACTATAGGACAGCTTTGAAGTTTGAGAATGACAGACGAGACTTGAGGTCCAAAAGTTAATGGCCACGTATTTTGCCTACTCACATCGACAATATCGACTCCTTTTATAAATTCAGGATTTAAGAACACGGAAAACCGTCGAATGAGTGCGGAATGTTACAAAATCTCAAAGCATAAACACCGGCCTACAGGTAGCTAACCTACATAACTGGCGTAAGTAAACAAGTCCACTTATCGATCGCAGTATGACTGGTCTAACAAACTAGGAAACGGATGAAAACTGAGTTTTTTCCAAATCCACACATAGAGCTGTAGCCCACTCTACGAAAAACGCGCTCCACCTAATTATTCAATTAGAATAACATTTTGCAATAGAAGTATACTATAGCAGGCTCGTGTAATCTGAAAAAGTTTATACAATGTTGGTCCTAGCGTCGCTAATGTAAACTGTCTCGCAATGAGGTCGCGTCAAAGAAAATACTACGAGTCATTTCATTGGGTAGCCCACGATTAACATATTGGCAGTAGAATAATCCAATGTGAGTGCTGCTTTGGAACAGAGGAGGGCGGTTTGTGCGAATTTTCAACCACTCAGAGCACTTCAATCACACGCGAGGTCAAAGAGTAACGTTACGTAGCAGGCGTAAAAAGAAGGAAAGAGACGCTGAAGTAATGAGTTCAAAATATTATGAAGAAGAAACATGTAGGTAACATATTCTGTTTTAAATGCTTAAAAAGTGGTATTTCAGGGGGAACGGTAGGTCATGTATAATTTAATACAATACAAATAAAATAAAACATTGTTACTCAACTTGGTCATACATTTCCTAGAAGCCTACATACTTTATTTAAAATTTTCTTCACTCTTTCCTCAATTGACAAAAAGTTTATAAATTGCTTGCAGCCATCCATATCATTAATAGGTTTTGTAAGTACTTTCTTGGAATTTTCAGCAGGAACAGCTTCATAATAATGAACACAAAGTCAGAATTGACTAAAGAGTTAATTGACATTGGGAGAATTGTTGGCTATTTTTGTATTTTCACTATAAAAATGACCTTCGATGAACAGCTTGGAATTCTATCACCAAAGGGTTTGTTTAATAAGATAATGTGTGGGTATGTACAGTGTGAGGATGGATGTGCTACCTATTTTTAGTCACAGTGTTTTAGTCGTCCAATGCTCAATGCTAGGCATGGATCTCCACACTTGGAAATGGGTGACACAGCAGATTCCTTCACTAAGGCCATTGGCATAGAACAAGGGGCAGAGGGGGCAGAGGGAGTACCACCCTCCCGACGTCTTAATGTTATGTCCACACCATACACCTAGGGTTCCTTCTGCCCCTCAGCCCCTCACCTGCCCCCCTCCATCAATCCTCTCATCCTTTGAGCACCTTCTCCTTTAGCAGGTCCAATATCACCTGTCTTTCCTGGCTCTCCAGCTCAAACCTCCTCTCCCTCTCCTTCCTCTCCGCCCCCAGCCTCTCTCTCTCCAGGGTGATCTTACTCCTCTGGATCTCTAGCTCCTCCCTCCTCAGCGATAGCTCCTCCTCCCGCAGTCGTTGTTCCGCCTCCGAGCGCTTCTCCAGGAAGCTTAGGATCTCTGAGTAGGTCTGGCAGCAGCATTGGCAAGGCTGCTTGGCCATGGGCGCCGCCGAGACTAGCGAGAGCTCTGCCAGGTCCTCCTGCTCCTCCTCGGGCTCTGGGGTCGTGGGGACTGAAGGGGGCAGGGTAGGGGAGAGAATAGAGAGGGACATGGTTGAGATGGGGAGGATAAAGTCTCAAAAAAGGTCAACGTTTTTTGGTTATCATTTCTTTGGTCTGTAGTCACTCAAACATTTTTGCAGAGGAGCAAACATGTCACTGTGTGTGTCTCTTGAGTATCGACACACACAGAGACAACTGTTTTAAGCGGGGCAAGGGCAGGGCATTCTAAACAATTGCAGGGGAACCACTAGTTTGGACACAGTACGGCTATAATAACAGTATTCTCTTCAGGTGTGTGTCCTATTTCCTTCCTCCCTTTGGATATGATCACAGATTTAAAAGTTATTTTCTCCCCTCACAGATCTAAACAGACTTGGATGGGTTTCTTACCTTTGGGATGTCCTGTTTGTGTGGAGATAATGATGGGTTTGTCCTGCTCTGGTAGACTAGCCAGCTCTTCCAGGGCTCGTTTCCTGAGTTCCTCATCCTGGTACTTACTCTCCCCGCTGGCCAGAAGACCCTTCTCTGCCTCCAGCTCCAACACCTCGTGGAGTAGGTCTTCTTTCTGGGCATACAGCCTCTCTGTCCCAAACCTGAACACATACAGGTGCATAAGCATGAACAGACACAGACAGACACACACACACACAAGGTTGGGTATCAGCTTCTAATACATTCCTCCTATTAAGCCTTATGTAGACTCCTGTGTATGTGTGTCTAATGTCAACTTGGATGTCTTATGTCAACTTCTGGCCAGTCTTGACCAACCTGCGTAGGCTGGGGAAGTCCTGCTTCTTGTAGTAGTCCAGCAGCAGCATGGTCCTCTCCCTGCAGCGCCGGGCGTCCACCTCAAAGCTCTCGTCCTGCAGGGCAGCAGTGATGATCTCCCCGACACGGGCCCAGATACGACCCGACTCCTTGGAACAGAACGGGTTCTGAGCAATGACCTCACGGAGCAGCAGGATGTCGTGGCGGGCGGAGAATCGCACCTGTCGCTTGCGGGGAGTGGTGGAGGGGCCAGCGAGGGAGAAACCTGGATAGAGGAAGGGGGAGGGAAAAAGTGAGAGGCAATATCTAAGTCGTAGACCATTGGTATAGAATCCTCAGATATGACCTTTGCCAAGAGGTCTGGGCCTTAGTGCACTTATCCTGTAACAATAGTTCAAGCCTCAATGACTTTTCCTCCTCAATTGCTACTTCAGAAATTAGATAGACAGTACAGATGGTAAGGAAATAACTCCACAGGTAGGCCGCCTAGTCTTTCCAATGATGATGCATAGGCTATGAAGTTCAACATTATGTTTTATATGGAGCTGCACGATAAACTACTGGGCTGAATATAAGGGGTTCACATTGGTGAACGTTAGGGAAACATACGTTGGGTGTATTATTTTTGGAAACCGTTTACTTTTAAGAAGGAAGCGTAAAGAAAACGGGAGGGACCCTACTTGAATTTGTCTAATAGAAACTCTCGTTTGCGTTTTCCGTTTGGAGTAAACGGTTTTGCAACAGGGCGAAACGATTTGCAACAGAATCGGCTAATGATTACAACCCTGGCAAAACGTTCAATCATGAATGTAATTTTACTGTGAACGGCCTGTAGGCTATTTGTTGTCGATTGGGGTTCAGCTGTCATACAAAGCAAAGCCGATATTATCACTTTCACTGTCAAAGCAAAAGCCGAAGCCCCCTATTTGCCTGGTGACGTAGGCTAGTTGCTAAAACGCTTTGCCATTCCAGGCACAAGTGCAAGCAGCACAGCACGTCTACCCATGCGGAGGCAAAGCAGATAGAAGATGAAAGTATAAATGTTGCATTGTTTATTATGGGCCAGCGCGAGCACAGGAAAATCACAGAGCCGCATATCAAAAGAAAAAATGGCACATGCTGGTTATGGATTTATGAACAATAAAATATGTAATGTCAGACGTAGCAGTTTATGTCGTGCTCACCACCGTTATTTGCCATCTCCACCACACGTTCCATAGCTGCATAATATCCGGGATCAGCTGACACACACAAAATGTTGAGGTCACTGTACACGTCCACTCACCAGTACAGGTTCCATTCTGACGTGTAACTCAACTTCTCGGGAAATCTGGCAAACTGGCGTGCCGAAAATTGTGCAGGACCGCGGAGTGTCCACAAGATGGCGTCAAAGGACCGCGCGTAAAGTTTCTGGTATGTTCTGTCAAGTGAAGTCAATTCCATCATCACAGAGAAAAGGGATGCTCTGTGCAATCCATAATACAGAACATATTCACTTGTGGCTTTGACTTGGCATGGTAACAGGCAATCTGGAATATATAGTTGACCTACATAAGATTGCTCTTTTCTGCATCTGATTTATTTTTACTGACCATAAACAGTCTAACAATGCACTCACTTCAGAGTGAGTGGCACTTCAAATGTCACAATTCACCCTCCAGGTCAAGAGCTATTTACTGGAATTATGTGTTGAATAATTAGATTTGAATATTGTTGCACCCCCTTTTGTCCTCAGAACAGCCTCAATCCGTCAGGGCATGGACTACAAGGTGTCGAAAGCATTCGACAGGGATGTTGGCCCATTTTGACTCCAATGCCACAGTTGTGTCAAGTTGGCTTGATGTCCTTTGGGTGGTGGACCATTCTTGATACACACGTAAAACTGTTGAGCGTGAAAAACCCCAGCAGCTCTGCAGTTCTTGACACAAGTGGTACCATACTCCGTTCAAAGGCACTTCAATCTTTTGTCTTGCCCATTCACCCAGAATGGCACACATACACAATCCATGTCTCAATTGTCTCAAGGCTTAAAAATCCTTGTTTAACCCGTCTCCTCCCCTTCATTTACACCAGGGGTTTCCAACAGGTCGGTCGTGAGCTACCAGTAGCTCGTAAGCTACCAGTAGCCTGTAGCCCACCAATGAGTAGCTCGCCAAACAATTCTGAAAGTACATGCAATTTTCAAGTGTTCCACCGCAAACTGTCATAAATAAATCTCACAAGTATCAGACACCGCAAGCTACCAGCTACTATTTAATCAACGCAACTTGACATTATCCCACCCCTGGTTAGCCACTATTGACTTAAAAATCCAAACCTAACACAATATCTGGCAATTAATTTCCAACAATATTGTCCCTGTCTGTCTGTGTGGTGTGCACGTGTCTATCACTCTGTGTGTAGCCAGTTGATGTGATAACCATCTTGTGGGTTGACAGAAATACTTTCCCCCAAAACCTTCTCAATTAAATGTTAACTGCAAAGTAGGCTTACCTGGCAGAAGTATATCATGAGTAAGTATATCATTTGTATCTATTATTTGTTATTTGCAAACTTTGCCATTAAATGGGCAGCAGCAGTACAGAACCGTTGCTAGACCAGCACATTAGATGGCACATTCCTCACAGAATGTGTTCTTCTGATGTGATTTAAGCATTAACATGGACTCAGAACATCCAATTTTCGTTGTTTCTCTATAAACAATTGTAATTTTAAGAGTGAAAAACAAAACAAAATCTAAATCCAAGAAAAATTAACACTGAGAACGTCATTTGGGAAAATATAAAACATAATTTGTAAAAGAAATCACACATTTTATAGGGCCCCCCTTAGAGTTGTTTATTAACCATTATTCTACCAGGTATATTGACAGAAAGGATTCTGGGAAGAGTTGCAGAGAGGAGAAGAATGAGTAGCAAAAAAAATGTGTAGCTCCGACATGATTCATTTTTTAAAAGTAGCTCTCATGCTAGAAAAGGTTGGAGACCCATGCTCTACACTGAATTAAGTGGATTTAACAGGTGACATCAATAAGGGATCATAGCATTCACCTGGTCAGTCTATGTTCCTAATGTTTTGTACACTCAGTGTACATGTTGCTTACTTACTAGGGCTGAGATGGAGAGGCGATGATATGAATATTATCATACACTAGCATCATAAATGCTAACTTGGCCCAAGCTACATTTACACAGTACAAATGCTTTGTACATGTACGAGTAGTCTGGGACTCGGTCTTCATATTCTAGTGAGATTTTGAACAAACCTTTGCCAATTGGCAATATGCTTTGTGTTACAGTAGATGTTAGTGGCCAATAACTTTATATTCCCACAGTAGAAATTCTTTATACTCATACTATACTATGAACAGTGTATTCTGTATGTAAATGAGCGGGTGGTTATTTAATTATGTCCATATAGGTTTTGACAAAGCCCTATGTCACAGACTTAGTATTTGCTCACCCTAAGGCTGCTCACCCTAAGGCAGCCTAATTCTGATCTTTATGGCCAATCAGATCAGAGCTTTAATAATAATAATTGGGCAAAAGATCAGAATTGGGCTGACTGTGTAAACGCAGCCTAAGTGACACGTGGAACGTCTGTCAGACAGTGTGCAATTCAGTTTAGTGTTGACGGGTGCCACACTTGGCTTTGTGCAGAAATCTGTCATCTTTCAAATGCTGTGACAGCTCTATCTCAACGGCAGGCAGGCTTTTTCAATAGCCTCCATGGCACAATAAAACTGTCACCGTAGCCTCCTTTTCTCTTTTCACCCCTTTTGTCTAGCCAGCAGTTTATTAACCGTCTCCTCTGGCTGTGGCGACCACCGAGCGAATGTCAAATGTGGCATTTTCAATATCTTCAATTCATATTGACCCCTTCAGTAGCAGGTTTCTTCAATCTTCTTGTGTTTGTCTGTCTGCATTGCACAAATCAAAGTGTAATTTCAAACCAGACGATCCAAGACTTTAGTTGAATTTACTTTTGAATGGTTTCATCAAGATTTTTTATGAATCATACATCCAAAACAATTGAATGAGTGATACAGTGAGAAATACTCTGACAGATAATGTAATTGACGTTTTACCCTTATTTCTTGACCTCCATTATTTATGTCATAACTTTCTCAATAGCCTGAACGCAAATGGTAACCTTTCTTTTTTACTCTCTCTCTTCTATTTCCTTTACCTGTCAAACTGTCAGGCACAATGTCCTGTGAGAGTCTGTGGAGAGACAGAGGCTTCCTATAGTTTTATCTGTCACAGTTTATACAGGCTCTCTCATGAGATGACACAGAACCCCACCGCACACACACACGCACACACACACGCACACACACACACACACACACACACACACACACACACACACACACACTCTCCTCACACTTGTTTGTCTGCCTGGTTGTCTGTGCCCTCCCAGGAATGGAGACAGCGGCATCGCTCTATAAAAACAGCTGTGAGGAGTGTGTGCTTGTGTTTGCGTGTGTGCGCACATTAGGTAGACAAAATGAAAGCGAGAAAGAGAGAGAGAGAAAGAGAGGGGGAAGGAGGGAGAGAGAGGAGAGAGTGTGAGAGGGAGGCGGGTGGACAATACAGAGATCCTAGATGCTCTCTATTCCACCCCTTCTCGTTTCTCTCCACCCCTCTCTCCCACTCCCTCCGTCATTCCATCAGGTCCTCACAAACACAGAAGTTCAGAGAGAAGACAGCTCCTGTACCAGAGAAGGAAAGAAACAAAGAAACGGAGAAAGAGAGAAAGAGTGAGGGGAGTAAAAAAAAAGAAGTGGTATTAACAGTGGAGGACAAGTTTTGGAGGAGAGGAGAGCGAAGGGAGAGAGGGGTGGTTTAGGTGGGGGGTGGGTGGGTAGCATACAAGGCTGCTCCGTCTGTCTCCTCCATCCCTTCGTCTCCGTCGCCGTGGGTTCACAGCTCTCCCTCTCCCTCCCCCCCTCCCTCGCTCCCTACCTCCCCCGCTCGCTGCTGGCGGGAGCCTCCGAGCTGCTGCGGCGAAGGTCGTCTCGGATGGAGTCGCCGAGAGACGTAGGAGGAGAGACGATGGAGCGTGGGGAGCGGCCAGAGCGGGCCGAGCCGCTGACGGATGCCGAGCGGGAGATCATCCAGAACACCTGGGGACCCGTCTACGAGAACTGCGAGGACGTGGGGGTGTCGGTCCTCATAAGGTATGTGGTCAGGTGGGGGGGTCCTCATAGTAGTGGGGCTGTTGGTCGCCATTGTGGTGGGGCTGGAGGTCCTCATAAGGCACATATAGGGCTGATGGTCCTCATTAAGTACGTGGGGCTTAGAGTCCTCATAGTGTTGCGGCTGGTGGTCCCCATAAGGTACGTGGAGTACCAGGGGGTCCTCATAAGGTTTGTGTAGCAGGTGGGGCCGGAGGGCATTGGGGTGGGGGGGGGTCTACAATTTTAGTGGAGTGCAATTTTAAAATGACATTCTCATGTACAGCATCTTATCAGGCATAGGAAAGTTTGGGCAAAAAGTCCTGAGTGGAGGGTGATTTCCACTGATGTTTACTGCACCTGAGCACTGCTGGATGTGTGTTTTCCATAGATTCGTGCAGATTGGAGGGGGCTCATGCATTTCTATGAAATCCCACAGCAGGCTCTGGAAAAGGCAGGGAGATTGAGTCCACACTGAACAGAACACACACACACACATAGACAATTCTGCTCTAATTCACTCACTTCTGTCCTCATTAAAAAGCAATTTCTCAGAAGCCCTCTTCGTTCTACAGACTATTTTGTAAGACGCTTTAATTGAGGGACAGCACATTTTTCTGCTTAAATGTCCACCTGTCTGAGGCAGACATTCCTGTTCTAGCTGTTCAGTTGATGCAAAAAACAATAAATTGGCAACACTTATTTTACATATTTTACCTGTCACATCTTTCAAATTAATGGAACATCTTCACTCTAAAATGGAACCTAATCCACCAGTTTAGCAGGTATCTTTCTGTGGCACCTTGCTGATGGCTTTTTTGCTTTATTTATTGGAATTCAAATATTACAAGGTGTCTGTCACTTTGTTTATGTTTGTTTGTTGGTCTTCATACTGAGGCTATGCATCTGAAGAAATAGTAGCTGTCTGACTGAGCTGGGATGCATTTGACTTTGTCTCAGTGTTGTCTCAGTGTTGTCTCAGTGTTGTCTCAGTGTTCCACATGGAATGCCAAGAGGGCTCGTTAAAACGGACAGCGTGGCGTTGCTAAGGCAGTGATGTGCTCTGATTTTGGGTCGGCGCGACAAGATAGTCCCTTAGGGAGAGCTCTGAGGGCAGAGAGTGTGTAGAGTTGTCTGTGTGTGTGTGTGTGTGTGTGAGAGTGCGTACATACGTGCATGTGTGTTGCGTTCTTATCTGTGGGTAACAGCAACAAGCTTTGGCACTTCACTGCCTCTCTCGACGCTCCCTCCCGTCTCGCTCTCATTCTCCATATCTCTTCCTCTCTCCCTCACTTTCTTTCTCACTATCCGTCTCCCTCCCATTCTCTTTCTTTCTTTCTTTCTTTCTTTCTTTCTTTCTTTCTTTCTTTCTTTCTTTCTTTCTTTCTTTCATTTCTCTCTGTCCCTTGACAACAACATCACAGGCTCTCTTGACATGCCCAGGCTTGAATGCTCTGCTGGGTCTGATGATCCTCCTCAGTGCAAAGCCTCTCATCTGAACCTATGTCACACTCCCTAACATCCCTCTGATTCAGGGAAGGGGAGACATCACTGAACCCACTAATTGGCCTGCTCCTATTAACAAGCAGATGGCCCGAGTAAGCAGGTCATCTGTGTGGATGGATAATGGTCTAATAGCTATCCTGAAAGCACATTGAAGAGTGGATGGATACTGGGTCAAAGCCTTCCACGGTTCGGTTGACTTCTATGGTTCGCCATGTGAATGCTTAGCTATTTGCATTTATATCCTTCTGCTTGGATTGTCGGAAAGAATACAAAGTGACAATAGCCTGGGCTAATGTCATTATCAATGCGCACAAATGCAATTTCACCAATGAGGAGACCACCTCCGGCCATCTCGAGTACTGGCAGCTCAATTAAATCGCCAAACATTGAGCAATAGTATTAGGCTGTGGATGCTTCTGATACTAGCATGATGGATATGGAGTTCTCCAAAGTGGTCCATCTTGAGGACTGAGGAGTTGAGACTTGATGAAGTGCTTGAACAACCATAAAGATAAACCATCCCTCTGTGCTGTGTCTAATGCTCGCACAATTAGTCAAGGTCGTTTTTCTCAGTACTAGAAAGTGTGTTGCCTTCCGAAAAGAACCCTTCAAGACTAATTAGAATGTGACTAACAAACCACTAACGGTGCTGCTTTGATTACTTCATTTAAATGCAGCGACAGGTTGGGGGAATTCAGTGTGAGAGCATCTTTGACACTCCAGACACTCCACTCTGTCACTCTCTGGTTCTGGTTGTGTTAGGGTTTCAGGGCAAATGTTTTAACTGTCTTGCATTATATAGATACGAGATGTAGAAATATACATGCAGATATAAAAGTGGATATACACTGTTTGTATATTTAACAGTATATTGCGCAATACGCTTGTACCTATGAAGGGGGCGCTAAAGGGGATTGGCGAGGTATACGCAAAAAGTCCTTCATTTCTGACTTCTAAGAGAAAAAGTCCTTTCCTCACAAAGCTCTAAGGGACTTTCGTGTTTATCTGCAAGGAACAACAAGCTAGTGTCCCTTGTTGTTTCAAAGACTGCGTGAAGCAGCGACAGCTGGGAGAGCTTGGCTTGGGGACAGCTACAGGCAAGCAGGCGCCTCTGTAGCGTAGCGTAGCATAGCATGTCACAGGATCTGCGGGGATGCGGTGTAGTGTAGTGTAGCACTGCTGCCAGGGGCCAAACCTAACCAACGCTGAATAACTAAACCCTCGTACCCAGTCAGCCGCACTGGTGTAAAGCACTTACACAAGTCAAATTGGGTCAGGGGTGAAACAAGACGAGTGTATGTGTGTGTGTGTGTGTTTCAATTATTCATTTGTTTACATATTTGTTTGCTGTGCTTTCACCAGAAAAGGTGAGGACAGAGTCAAAAAGCAAAACATATCCCCCATACATCTCCTTGTACGAGCAGTGCACCGCCTTGTAAGCTTGTGGAAACTTCATTATAGTCTTATCGGCAAAAATACACAGGTGCCCTGATGTGGTCTTGAGGTGCCCTGATGTGGTCAGTCTCGGTGGTGGTGACGTACAAACTGTAGACCTCAATCAAAACAAAGCCGGGCGATTCCCATTCTCTCAGCTTACATCTCATTGGGTGGTTGGAGAATGGGCTTTACTGTATGGCTCTAAAATAACTTGCAGTTCAAACTAGTCCATAGACAGCACACACATCAGTCATAGTACCCTCTGTGTGAAGTCCAGTAATCCTCAGAGAGGTGCTCTTCCTTTTTGAAGTTCCATTATTTTCCATTCAGGAAAAGTGTGTAGTGCTGCAGGATATACAGTATCTGTGACTAGGGAGGGAAGGACTTGACAAAAGCACTTTAGGACATGCAAGGCTGGCATGGAGGCTGGTATCTACTGTCACTTTTGTGGATGACAAAGCAGTCACAGGACATTGAGTTTTTTTGCATCCTTCATTGCTGTGTATGGCAGGTATTGTTATGTGGCTGAAGCATTTAGGCAGAGGAAACCTCCTACACACAGTCACCGCGGGTGAAATGCTCCGAGAGGAACATCGACTGCCACCCGTCTCGCTCCTCCGGTACCCAGCAGCACCTGCCTCTAATTACACTCAAAGAAACGTAACGATCTTAACGCTCCTCGCCTCATCAGCACCACTTTACCATTCCCGTCTGCCAATCACCCCGCGTTGCCGTGTTGGCGGCGCCCTGAGCGGATTCTCCAAAGCTCCAAGTAGACACGAGAAATCATGAGAATTGAGCAGCACACTCAACTCGCAGAACGTAAACACTTGAGTCGTAAACCCAAGTCGTGACAAGTGATAAGTAAGCCCAATCACCTAGGTGCAGATGAGGCTATGTTAAGAGGATGATTACAACTCGAGGCACATTGTGCATTTTGAAAACTTTGGGTACTTGTCATTAGCTCTAGGTCACACATTACAACGAGCAATAATGTCTCCAGAATGTTTTTTTTACGCGTGTGACTTTATGGCCACAGGGCCTCCATTCAATGAGTAGATTCAGAAATCTTCAAGCTTGAATGCGTTGGTCAAATGTTATGAAGCGTTCATATTCCCCACTAGTACCGATTTCAGTAACTTCAGTAATTTCAGAGACTTTTGCAGAGGGTATTAACTGACATATTATTCATCCCTCATTTTTACACTGACATCATGTGATTGCCTGTAGGCATTTTGATATCTTCTGTGTTGCTCTGTGTGGATTATGAGGACATTCGAATAAGAGTGTTATTGTCTAATTAGAATATCATTGTCCTGGAACATTTGAAACGAGCATGGATGATATCCACATAAGCTGTGCTTGTACCATCATGGCTCTGTACTAAGCTAACTCTGACTCTTTTGTCCCCCAGTTTCTTGGACTTCCCCTAATATTGTTTGATTGCATGGTCGTTCTGTGTGTATTATGATATTATGAGTACACTAACTTCTACCCAGAGCCATAGATAAACCTCACCGGAAGTTCCAGGAAAATCACGTTAGAGTAAGAATGTTATTGCTCTTCTGTCCTCCAGGTTCTTTGTGAACTTCCCATCGGCCAAGCAGTACTTCAGCCAGTTTCAGGACATGGATGACCCAGAGGAGATGGAGCGCAGTGCCCAGCTGAGGCACCACGCCCGCCGGGTGATGGGCGCCATCAACACGGTGGTGGAGAACCTCCACGACCCAGAGAAAGTGTCCTCTGTTCTAGCTCTGGTGGGCAAGGCTCATGCTGTCAAACACAAGGTGGAGCCCATGTACTTTAAGGTGAGGGGGTGGCTTGTCTGTGTCAGTGGTCCCTAATGTCCCTCTGAAAGGTTTTGAGGGGAGAGGACTGAAGTTGCGTTGCTCTGTTTGAAGTTGAGGCCAACTGGAAAGGCTTTGAGGGTGCTTTTGTTAGATGAGGGTGCTCTCCTCCATTTTTACTCATCTCTCTTTCTTAATCTACCAATTGTTCTTTTTCTTTACATCTTGCCCTCCTCTTCCTCTCACCTTTCTCCTCATTGTTTATCTCACTCCCTCCCTTTCTCCGTCTCTCAGATCCTGTGTGGTGTAATACTGGAGGTGTTGTCGGAGGACTTCCCAGAATGCTTCACGGCAGAGGTGCAAATGGTGTGGACCAAACTGATGGGGGCGGTGTACTGGCATGTGACGGGCGCCTACACAGAGGTCGGCTGGGTGCAGCTCTCCAGCTCGGCAGTGTGAGGGGCGATAGCAGGGGAGTGCAGGGCTTTAATGGTTTGTACGGATCCTGAAGGGGAAGTTCGGTCTCTGTAACGCCCCTGTCCAAGAAAAATGAAGGGAACAGGGATGTTGAAAGGTGATTTTTTAGGGCTGAGACTGTTCATAGAATATCTTGTTGTGTTCAACTTTTGGGGGAATCTTTCCCCTCTCCCAACTGACTCATTGTGTGTACTTTACTGTATTGCCCCTGAGGTGTTGTCTGTATAGCCCCTGAGGTGTTGTCTGTATAGCCCCTGAGGTGTTGTCTGTATAGCCCCTGAGGTGTTGTCTGTATAGCCCCTGAGGTGTTGTCTGTATAGCCCCTGAGGTGTTGTCTGTATAGCCCCTGAGGTGTTGTCTGTATAGCCCCTGAGGTGTTGTCTGTATAGCCCCTGAGGTGTTGTCTGTATAGCCCCTGAGGTGTTGTCTGTATAGCCCCTGAGGTGTTGTCTGTATAGCCCCTGAGGTGTTGTCTGTATAGCCCCTGAGGTGTTGTCTGTATTGCCCCTGAGGTGTTGTCTGTATAGCCCCTGAGGTGTTGTCTGTATAGCCCCTGAGGTGTTGTCTGTATTGCCCCTGAGGTGTTGTCCGTATAGCCCCTGAGGTGTTGTCTGTATAGCCCCTGAGGCGTTGTCTGTATAGTGTACAGTTAGTGAGCGTGTGTATTCTCTTATGCCCTCATTCAACACTCATTGTAGTATTGTAAATCTTCAATGTTTTCAAGGGGACTAAGGGCTCCATTTTAGGGAGTTTTGTTGCTCACTGAAAGTATGCCACTTTGGATTCCCAAATACACCCTGTCTCTTTCCATGCCCATCTCATGCACTATACTAAACACACCCATCTGCTAACACCCTGTCCATACGGCAATTGGCTATTTTAATTTACAAACAGTTTCAAAGTGATGGGATAGAGCCACAGGCTGACAGACCACTGTTAGGGTACCATCTCCTCTTTATAAGCATGCACACACACACACACACACACACACACACACACACACACACACACACACACACACACACACACACACACACACACACCACTCTGCTGACTTGGACCACCCATATGCTAATATCTACGGAGCATTTACTTGGTTTACATCTCCTCATTAAACTCCCCATTAAGGGTTTAAGAAACTGACTCCGGAGGTCACTGGAAATACAACGGACACTTTGAAGTAGCATCAGGTACTTAACCTCTGAACCACTAGGGTAAGAAAAAATATTAATATCGACCATATCTGATATACTAACACTCTACAACCCTACCAAGAGGTCTAGATACTTTGGTCCAGTTTAAACCATGTTGGGTTGGCATGTACACCATGTTGGGTTGTAGTCCCCTGTAGCTCAGTTGGTAGAGCATGGCGCTTGCAACGCCAGGTTGTGGGTTCGTTTCCCACTGGGGGCCAGTATGAAAAATGTATGCACTCACTAACTGTAAGTCGCTCTGGATAAGAGTGTCTGCTAAATGACTAAAATGTAAAATGTACAATACAATGTCACAAGTTGGAGCCCTACTCCCGACTTTTCCCTGAATTCACTACAAATGGATTTTGAATGTCTATTTAAATCCAATCTCCTCTGTGTCTCTGATGGTGTACGATAACTCCTGCGCTCTGGTCCCTCTCGGCTTTGTCATTTACCATTAATGAGGAAGTAATGGGGCTCCGCTCTTCCTCTTCTGGTCATTCATCAAATATCTCCCCTACTCTCTCATCCTTTCTTTCTCTGGCCAAATGCTGAGAGAAAACGTCCCTCTATCTGCTTTGCTACCATGGCTACTTGGCTAATAATATAAGTATACTCATATTCTACTGCCTTCTCCTTTGTTGTTGCTTTGGAGGCCAGCAGTAAAGTTACAAGATGAAGGATATACAGTAGGCTTACATGGCTGATAAATAACCGACACAGGAAGTCGAGCTAATACAATGTGACAAACTCATTCAGCAAGAGACAAATGGCTGTAGATGAGAGGAAATTAGGTGGATTACTGTAGAAGTTGTAGTCTGTAATAAATTATTGCTCCCATTACACCTACAGTACAACACACGCACCAGTCTCACACTGTTAGCAAAACATTTGACGTCAGATCTTGAGTGCAACCCCGTTAGAGGTCAGGCTCCTCGGTTCCTCTGAGTAGCTGGGGGCGGAGGAGTATTTGTGTTGGGTTGTGAGCCGCCCCGACATGTTGTTTATTAAACACTGCCATATGTTACTCATAATTCACAAAATGGCTACATAATATTTTTTTCTCCCTTCAGCTGTGAGCTCGTACCCTCTATCTGCAGAGTTTTCCTCTCTGACACTGTCTCGTGAACACACACGCACATCATATCACACACAAACACACACACTAGAGCATATGTAGACATCATATACTACATCTGGGACATCTTGTTGTGAATTGTTGTTTTTTTGTCAGTCAGTTTTAAAGCTTGGACTTTATATTTTTCTAAATATATAAAACAAAACGATTATCTGTATATGTATTTGGAATACTGTATATGACTATGATTATACAGTACCAGTCAAAAGCTTGGACACACCTACTCATTCCAGGGTTTTTCTTTATTTTTACTATTTTATATATTGTAGAATAATAGTGAAGGCAACAAAACTATGAAATAACACATATGGAATCATGTAGGAAGCAAAAAAGTGTTAAACAAATCAAAATATATTTATATATTTGAAATTCTTCAAATAGCCACCCCTTGCCTTGATGACAGCTTTGCACACTCTTGGCATTCTCTCAACCAGCTTCACATGGAATGCATTACCAACAGTCTTGAAGGAGTTCCCACATACAGTTGAAGTCAGAAGTTTACATACACTTAGGTTGGAGTCATTAAAACTTGTTTTTCAAGCACTCCACACATTTCTTGTTAACAAACTATAGTTTTGGCAAGTCGGTTAGGACATCTACTTTGTGCATGACACAAGTAATTTTCAAACAATTGTTTAGAGACAGATGATTTCACTTATAATTCACTGTATCACAAATCCAGTGGGTCAGAAGTTTATTAAGTTGACTGTGCCTTTAAACAGCTTGGAAAATTCCAGAAAATGAGGTCATGGCTTTAGAAGCTTCTGATAGGCCAATTGACATCATTTGAGTCAATTGGAGGTGTACCTGTGGATGTATTTCAAGGCCTACCTTCAAACTCAGTGCCTCTTTGCTTGACATCATGGGAAAATCAAAAGAAATCAGCCAAGACCTCAGAAAACATTTTGTAGACCTCCACAAGTCTGGTTCATCCTTGGGAGCAATTTCCAAACGCCTGAAGGTACCACGTTCATCTGTACAAACAATAGTATGCAAGTATAAACACCATGGGACCACGCAGCCGTCATACTGCTCAGGAAGGAGACGCGTTCTGTCTCCTAGAGATGAACGTATTTTGGTGCGAAAAGTGCACATCAATCCCAGAATAACAGCAAAGGACCTTGTGAAGATGCTGGAGGAAACAGGTACAAAAGTATCAGTAAAACGAGTCCTATATCGACATAACCTGAATGGCCCCTCAGCAAGGAAGAAGCCACTGCTCCAAAACCGCCATAAAAAAGCCAGACTACGGTTTGCAACTGCACATGGGGACAAAGATCATACTTTTTGGAGAAATGTCCTCTGGTCTGATGAAACAAAAATATAACTGTTTGGCCATAATGACAATCTTTATGTTTGGAGGAAAAAGGGGAATGCTTGCAAGCCGAAGAACACCATCCCAACCGTGAAGCACGGGGGTGGCAGCATCATGCTGTGGGGGTGCTTTGCTGCAGGAGGGACTGGTGCACTTCACAAAATAGATGGCATCATGAGGAAGGAAAATTATGTGGATATATTGAAGCAACATCTCAAGACATCAGTCAGGAAGTTAAAGCTTGGTCGCAAATGGGTCTTCCAAATGGACAATGACCCCAAGCATACTTCCAAAGTTGTGACAAAATTGCTTAAGGACAACAAAGTCAAGGTATTGGAGTGGCCATCACAAAGCCCTGACCTCAATCCTATAGAAAATGTGTGGGCAGAACTGAAAAAGTGTGTGCGAGCAAGGAGGCCTACAAACCTGATTCAGTTACATCAGCTCTGTCAGGAGGAATGGGCCAACATTCACCCAACCTATTGTGGGAAGCTTGTGGAAGGTTACTCGAAACGTTTGACCCAAGTTAAACAATTTAAAGGCAATGCTACCAAATACTAATTGAGTGTATGTAAACTTCTGACCCACTGGGAAGGTGATGAAATAAATTAAAAGCTGAAATAAATCATTCTCTCTACTATTATTCTGACATTTCACATTCTTAAAATAAAGTGGTGATCCGAACTGACCTAAAACAGGGAATTCTTACTAGGATTAAATGTCAGGAATTGTGAAAAACTGAGTTTAAATGTATTTGGCTAAGGTGTATGTAAACATCCGACTTCAAATGTATGCTGAGCACTTGTTGGCTGCTTTTCCTTCACTCTGCCGTCCGACTCATCCCAAACCATCTCAGTTGGGTTGAGGTCGGAGGATTGTGGAGGCCAGGTCATCTGATGCAGCACTCCATCACTCTCCTTCTTGGTAAAATAGCCCTTACACAGCCTGGAGGTGTGTTGGGTCATTGTCCTGTTGAAAACAAATGATAGTCCCACTAAGCCCAAACCAGATGGGATGGCATATCGCTGCAGAATGCTGTGGTAGCCATGCTGGTTAAGTGTGCCTTGAATTCTAAATACATCACAGACAGTGTCACCAGCAAAGCACCCCCACCATAACACCTCCTCCTCCATGCTTTACGGTGGGCAACTACACATGCGGAGATCATCTGTTCACCCACACCGCGTCTCTCAAAGACAAGGCGGTTGGAACCAGAAATCTCCAATTTAGAATCCAGACCTAAGGACAAATTTCCACCGGTCTAATGTCATTTGCTCGTGTTTCTTGGCCCAAGCAAGTCTCTTCTTATTATTGGTGTCCTTTAGTAGTGGTTTCTTTGCAGCAATTCGACCATGAAGGCCTGATTCACGCAGTCTCCTCTGAACAGTTGATGAGATGTGTCTGTTACTTGAACTCTGTGAAGCATTTATTTGGCCTGCAATTTCTGAGGCTGTTAACGCTAATGAACTTATCTTCTGCAGCAGAGGTAACTCTGGGTCTTCCATTCCTGTGGTGGTCCTCATGTGAGCCAGTTTCATCATAGCGCTTGAAGGTTTTTGCAACTGCACTTGAAGAAACTTTCAAAGTTCTTGACATTTTCCGGATTGACTGACCTTCATGTCTTAAAGAAAATGGACTGTTGTTTCTCTTTGCCTATTTGAGCCTTTCTTGCCATAATATGGACTTGGTCTTTTTTACCAAATAGGGCTATCTTCTGTATACCCCCCTACCTTGTCCCAACACAACTGATTGGCTCAAACACATTAAGAAGGAAATAAATTCCACAAATTAACTTTTAAGAAGGCACACCTGTTAATGGAAATGCATTCCAGGTGACTACTTCATGAAGCTAGTTGAGAGAATGTCAAGAGTGTGCAAAGCTGTCATCAAGGCAAAGGGTGGATATTTGAAGAATCTCAAATATAAAATATATTTGTATTTGTTTAACACTTTTTTGGATACTACATGATTCCATATGTGTTATTTCATAGTTTTGAAGTCTTCACTATTATTCTACAATTTAAAAAATAGTAAAAATAAAGAAAAACCCTTGAATGAGTAGGTGTGTCCAAATATTTTGACTGGTAGTGTATACATTTGTTGACTGGGGGAGTGGGAGTGGTTTTGTGCTGTTTTAGCATGTTTGCACAGCCTACTACAGACGTGTACCTTTGCAGACCTGGTGAAATTAACTATCAATGACTATCAATAAAGTGATCATTACCTACACTTGTTTCAGGGTGTCTGGACTGTCTTTTAATGTGTGACTATATTCTTTCTAATGTGTTTTATGTATTTTAATGTGTCTGGTATATATCTGCCAAGAGCGTATGTGTTGACTATCCAAGACTGTGCAGAATTTCCTTTGAATGAAATACAGTTAGTCAATTCTACTCAGTTCTCTATTCTCTTCTAACTAGAGTGTCAGTCTAAGAGAAGTAGCCTGGTTCCAGATCTGTTTGTGCTATCATGTCAACTCCTTGTCACTCATTGACAATGAGCAATGGAATTGGCAAGAGCACAAACAGATCTAGGGACCAGGCTAGCTACTTCTCTTCCCTCCCCTTCTCTCCTCTGGTGCAGAAGACTGAAATAGCACACAGGACCTCTTGCCTACAGGTGCACAGAGGCACTGGGTTTGCGAGTCCCTCTGTTTCCCTCTGCTAATTCAATAATGAGATGTAAATGTCATTAATCAATGATTAATGAACGTGCCTGTTCGCTGGTTGATGCTCCGAGCAATGCTCTTTATCAAAGGGCACCAGTGGGAGCTTCAAACAGTGAAGAAGGCATCCTTTTTAAATTCCACGCGGTAATGTATTCCGGTTCTCTTGCCGATATATCAGCATGTACTGTATCATCAGATGTGGTTATAACTTTGTTTTATTGTAAATGTATGCAAATCCGATGACTGCTCGGAGTCTTACAGTGTTGATGGGAAGAATTCCCAATATCATGGTATTGGTTTTAATTTAATGATAAATCCCTGTAGTAGATTCTACATCTCCCACCTCCTACTGTATCTGCAGAGGAATAACTCCAGTGGTATTTAGCAGTGTGTGTGCACCCCTGTGTGCTGTGTTGACAGGATGGTGACGTTTCACCATGGCGACCTGTCTCTTGTCACCAAGCTTGTCATTCTAGCCAGCGCTGGTGACAGTCAGGGACTCATTTGGACAGGTTCCCATGGTGATAACAAAGACACAAACACACATGTGCACCTACATCAACATTCCAAGCTGTACAGTAAGGTGAGAAGTGCAGGTGAATGAGAAGTGAACACACACACACACACACCTGCCTACCTATCTGACTCAGCAGTTACAGGGATGTTGGGATTAAACAGCCTATTAATAGTATCAGGGACAAGAGAACAGCATTTGGTAGCAGATCCATAATGCATCACCTATGTGGCTATGTAACCTTCTCATAGTACAACAGGTTATGTCAGCACATAACCTCATCCAGAGGTCCTGTTGGTACTTACTTGAACTCCTCAAATCAAATCAAATTTTATTGGTCATATACACATATTTAGCAGACGTTATTGCGGGTGTAGTGTTCCTAGCTCCAACAGTGCAGTAGTATCTAACAATTCACAGTAATACACACAAATCTGAAAGTAAAATAATGGAATTAAGAAATATATAAATATTAGGACAAGCAATGTCGGTGTGGCTTTGACTAAAATACAGTAGAATAGGATACAGTATATACATATGAGATGAGCAAAGCAGTATGTAAACATTATTAAAGTGACTAGTGTTCCATTATTAAAGTGGCCAGTGATTCCATGTCTATGTATATAGGGCAGCAGCCTCTAATGTGCAGGGTTGAGTAATCGGGTGGTAGCCGGCTAGTGATGTCTATTTAACAGTGTGATGGCCTTGAGATAGAAGCTGTTTTCAGTCTCTCGGTCCCAGCTTTGATGCACCTGTACTGACCTCGCCTTCTGGATGACAGTGGGGTGAACAGGCCGTGGCTCGGGTGGTTGATGTCCTTGATGATCATTTTGCCCTTCTTGTGACATCAGGTGCTGTAGGTGTCCTGGAGGGCAGGCAGTGTGCCCCCGGTGATGCGTTGGGCAGACCGCACCACACTCTGGAGAGCCCTGCGGTTGCGGGTGATACTGCCCGACAGGATGCTCTCAATTGTGCATCTGTAAAAGTTTGTGAGGGTCTTAGGGGCCAAGCCGAATTTCTTCAGCCTCCTGAGGTTGAAGAGGCGCTGTTGCGCCTTCTTCACCACACTGTCTGTGTGGGTGGACCATTTCAGATTGTCAGTGATGTGTATGCAGAGGAACTTTAAGCTTTCACCTTCTCCACTGCGGTCCCGTCGATGTGGATAGGGGCATGCTCCCTCTGCTGTTTCCTGAAGTCCACGATCAGCTCCTTCGTTTTTTTTGTTGACGTTGAGGGAGAGGTTATTTCCCTGGCACAACTCCGCCAGGGCCCTCACCTCCTCCCTGTAGGCTGTCTCGTCATTGTTTGGTAATCAGGCCTACTACTGTTGTGTCGTCTGCAAACTTGATGATTGAGTTGGAGGCGTGCTTGGCCACGCAGTCATGGGTGAACAGGGAGTACAGGAGGGGGCTGAGCACGCACTCTTGTGGGGCCCCAGTGTTGAGGATCAGCGAAGTGGAGGTGTTGTTTCCTACCGTCACCACCTGGGGGCGGCCCGTCAGGAAGTCCAGGACCTAGTTGCACAGGGCGGGGTTCAGACCCAGGGTCCCAAGCTTAATGATGAGCTTGGAGCTCTCTGTGGTTATAAGAGGAGAGGACTTAGGTATTTGTGTTGGGTCGTGAGCCGCCCCGACAGGTTGTTTATTAAACACTGCCATATGTTACTCATAATTCACAAAATGGCCACGTAATCTTTTTTTCTCCCTTCAGCTGTGTACCCTCTATCTGCAGAGTTTTCCTCCCTGACACTGTCTCGTGAACACACACGCACATCATATCACACACAAACACACACACTTGAGCATATGTAGACATCATATACTACATCTTGGGACTTCTTGTTGTGAATTGTTGTTTTTTTGTCAGTCAGTTTTAAAGCTTGGATTTTATATTTTTCTAAATATATAAAACAAAATGATTATCTGTATATGTATTTGGAATACTGTATATGACTATGATTATACAGTACCAGTCAAAACGTTTAGACACACCTACTCATTCCAGGGTTTTTCTTTATTTTTACTATTTTCTACATTGTAGAATAATAGTGAAGACATCAAAACAATGAAATAACACATATGAATCATGTAGTAAGCAGAAAAAGTGTTAAACAAATCAAAATATATTTTATATTTGAGATTCAAATAGCCACCCTTTGCCTTGATGACAGCTTTGCACGCTCTTGGCATTCTCTCAACCAGCTTCACCTGGAATGCATTTCCAAGTCTTGAAGGAGTTCCCACATATGCTGAGCACTTGTTGGCTCCTTTTCCTTCACTCTGCGGTTGAGGTCGGGGGATTGTGGAGGCCAGGTCATCTGATGCAGCACTCCATCACTCTCCTTCTTGGTAAAATAGCCCTTACACAGCCTGGAGGTGTGTTGGGTCATTGTCCTGTTGAAAGTAAGCATTGTTCGTACTACCACGGCTACCTAATCATCCACAGCCTCCAATTGATTCATAGAACCCCTCTCTTCTCCACTGTAACTCATGCACAGTTCGTTGCTGCAACTTGGTAAAATAAGGGTTAAATATGCCAGGTTATGATATATTTGACCATGTCATAGAGCAGGGGTGTCAAACTCATTCCACAGAGGGCAGAATGTCTGCGGGTTTTTGGTTTTTCCTTTCAACTAAGACCCAGACAACCAGATTAGGGGAGTTCCTTACTAATTAGTGACATTAATTCATCAATCAAGTACTAGGATGAAGCGAAAATCCGCAGACACTCGGCCCTCCATGGAATGAGTTTGACACATGGGTCATAGAGGGTTAAGTAATAGCAATGTTAACAATAGTCTAATGTCACTGCATTCAACCAGGTTTGGAAATGTCATAATAACAACATCCTTTCACTGATCTGAATTTGGATCTATATGAGTTAAAAGAACGTAGACTTGGTTAAAAGAATGTAGTGGAAAAATAGCTAGGGCAAGATACCGTAACCATGCAGGTGGCAGTGGTTCTTAGATTCATATCTCTTGGTGATTTATGGATCCAAGTGGCTCTCCATCATGACAGGGCTGTGGAGGAGAAACCTGAAGAATTTACAATTAGAAACACTTCTCCAAGCCAGAGATGAGATGCGCACAGAACTTGTACAATTCACATTCCTGGCGGTGCTCCTGTGGATCCAAAACCATCCGATATCCATGCTTCAGAGCGTTCCTGACAGGCCGCGAGGAGTCTGAGCCTGCCTACAAGGGGAATTTCATGTCTCCGGTGCTGATAGAATGCCATGAGAATGGCATGAGAATGCCTGGGACACATTTCCAATCTCCTCACTCTAACAAGACAGGGGAGGATGGCATTCATTGACATCCGGGATCATGAAGGGACAGAAAGCATCCATCCCTTCTTTGTGCCCTTCCCTGTAATGGTTCATTATGTTGCCAAGGGTCTGGCATTCAGGGGCCTTTGAAAAGTTTTCCATAAGGGAAGGCTTCAATATAGGCTTCTGTGAGGGCACATCATGGTAGTATCATTGATAGCCTGTGATAATAGTGAATGATAAACAGGAAGATGATCAATTCTGAGACTTTTTCTAGCCCAGTAACTCAAGCAGAAGTTCCATATGTAACTGGTATACGTGTTGTGACGTCACGAGAGGCTACACAGCTTTCAGCGGGATTGCTCACGTAGTGCAAGGAGACAAGGTTCAAACAAAACAAGGATTTTATTATAGGTCTTGGGAAATTAACGAAAATATAACAAAATTCTGTTCTCTTGTGGCTCTTTAAGGGTTAACAGTTCAGGGATGTCTCTTCCACATCCAAAATCATAATTCTCACTCGCTCAGATAACTTTTCCCCAGCCTTACTGTAGTCCACGTTGCAGCTAGTGGCCAACCCAGCAAAAAGTCCTTCCAAATGTCTCTCACGTATTTCCACAGGTGCATATATCCAAAGGTGAGTATTTCCCAAAGGTAAGTATCTCCAAATCCTTATATTCCTCATGGAAGTGGACGTGCAGCACTCTTGTCCTCCAGAGAGCCCAGGTTGGAGACTGTGTTTCTTCACCCCCCACACACTCCCTCAGTGTGTCTCTTCCCTTCCCAAACCTTCAGCTCATCAGCTCCTGATTTGTTTCAGCTGCGTGGGAAGATTGGCCATAGAGGGGTGGAGTTCCCGACCATACCAGCAGATGGAGCCATAGCTGTCTGGGTTTGCAGCCATCTCAGGGGATGTAACGTCCCTCCAGGACACAGCCTCTCGTGACATCACACATCCCCCTCCTCGGGACCGACATCCTCGTCGGGGTAAAGGCAGCGAAGAAGGCATCACGCCGGGAGAGGGCGTCCGCATTGCCGTGGTGCTTGCCAGCCTGCTCTCTCTTCAACTCCTCCACCTCTAGGACCAGGGACTCAGCCTCCTGTTGTCTCTCCTTGAGTTTCTTACTGAACGCATCAGCCTTGGTTTTAGCAGAGTTTAGCTTCTGTTGAGCAGCTTTCAGTTCCTTCTCTCTCTCTGCCTCCGCATTCTTCATCTTGTTCTCCAACACCTTGTACTTCTCCTCTGCCTTCTTCTGGACCTCCTTACTACTGCGCAGGGTCTCCTCACACTCCTCGATGGTCCTGCGCAGCCTCTCCAGCTCCTCCTGTTGCTTATGGAAGGAGCTCTGTTGGAGTTTAGCCTGGAGGATATCTAACTCTTCTGTCTTCATGTCTAACTGTTGCTTTAACAAACGATACCTCTCAGCGGTCCCCTTCAGACCAGACAGTTCTTTGTCCAGATTCTGTAGCTCCGTCTCTGTGTCGGTCTGGGCACCTGCCATCCCTATCAGAGCCCGGGGCGGGAGTGAGTAATTCGGAGGATTGCACGGAGCCTTCCCAGGATGAGTCTTGCCTCTCCGTTTCCGAGGTACTCGGGTTATCCTCTCCTGAGACTCTCTCCAGAGTGGGTAAAAGGCTGGGCAGTCTCGTCCAATTAGGACAGGGACGGGGAGGGAATCAACCACCCCCGCCGTCGTGTGTATGGTTCCCCGTGTGCTGGTCATTGTAAGTTCAGTAATGGGGTATTCTCTGGTGTCCCCATGGACACAGGAAACTGGGAGGACTATCCCCCGGGGTCAGACACGTTGGGCCCACCAAATCCTTACGCACCAGGGTGGCCCGGCTACCAGAATCCAGTAAGGCCTCCACATCATGGTGATTCACAGTTACCGGGCAGGTGGGGGGTCGATCTGGGCCGCCATCTACGACTCCCAAGAGCGAGGCAAAACGGTGTGTGGGTGCTGAGCTGGAGGACTCCGCAGTGGGCATAGGTTCATCGGCTGGTTTCCCACACTGCCAGGAGATATGTCCCATCTCCCCACACCGGTAACACTGTCGAGTTTCCCCCTCCTGGTGTACTCTTCTTGGACCCGCCTGGTTTCTGGCTCCCCCTGGAGCCGGGATAAGTCCTGACGTGGCTGGGTTCGAGACCTTGGGGTCCTTTGGACGGGTTCTTCCCATTTGTGGTGGGGCCGCACTCCTGGGGTCTTTTCGGGAAGCATTCAGCATCTCCGCTGTGGCCTGGCACTTTTCCACAGCTTCCACGGTCAGATCAGCCGTGGTCAAGGCCTGTTGACTGATGAACCGTTTTGCCTCATAAGGCAGGGCGCGTAGGTACCGATCCACCACAACGGCCTCCACCACCGCCGCTGCTGTATTCCTCTGCGGATCCAGCCATTTCCTTGCGATTCGGACAAGTTCATGCATCTGCGCCCGAGGAGGTTGGTCTGGTTGGAAGGTCCAGCTGTGAAAGCGCTGGGCCATACCAAACTTTGTGAGTCCATATCTGCTGAGGATCTCAGACTTCAGGGCATCATAGTCAGTAACCTGGTCAGGGCCCAGGTCCCGGACAGCATTCAGCGATTCCCCGGTTAGAAAGGGGGCTAACAGACCAACCCACTGTTGCTTGGGCCAGGCTTCCCTAGTGGCCGTGGCCTCAAATGCATGCAGGTATGCCTCAATGTCATCGGTAGCTCCCATCTTAGATATAAAGTCACTTGCCTTTATTGGGCGGGTATTTTGGACAACCCTCTGTCTCTGCAACTGCAATTCCTCTGCCTTCAGAAGGTTGGCTTTCTTTTGCTCCTCCAAGAGAGCCACGTTTGCTTGCATCTGGGCTTGCTGGCCAGCAACAAGGGCTTTCAATATGTCCTCCATTTCAGTCGGCGGGGAGCCTACGGCCAACTTGGAAAACTGGGTGATCAAACCTTCGGTATCCTCCTCTGACATGCACTATTAACGCTTGAGCGTGCCCGTATTCTCCACCATCTGTGACGTCACGAGAGGCTACACAGCTTTCAGCGGGATTGCTCACGTAGTGCAAGGAGACAAGGTTCAAACAAAACAAGGATTTTATTATAGGTCTTGGGAAATTAACGAAAATATAACAAAATTCTGTTCTCTTGTGGCTCTTTAAGGGTTAACAGTTCAGGGATGTCTCTTCCACATCCAAAATCATAATTCTCACTCGCTCAGATAACTTTTCCCCAGCCTTACTGTAGTCCACGTTGCAGCTAGTGGCCAACCCAGCAAAAAGTCCTTCCAAATGTCTCTCACGTATTTCCACAGGTGCATATATCCAAAGGTGAGTATTTCCCAAAGGTAAGTATCTCCAAATCCTTATATTCCTCATGGAAGTGGACGTGCAGCACTCTTGTCCTCCAGAGAGCCCAGGTTGGAGACTGTGTTTCTTCACCCCCCACACACTCCCTCAGTGTGTCTCTTCCCTTCCCAAACCTTCAGCTCATCAGCTCCTGATTTGTTTCAGCTGCGTGGGAAGATTGGCCATAGAGGGGTGGAGTTCCCGACCATACCAGCAGATGGAGCCATAGCTGTCTGGGTTTGCAGCCATCTCAGGGGGATGTAACGTCCCTCCAGGACACAGCCTCTCGTGACATCACAGTGTCTAATTAGAGATTAATGAGAAAGTGCGTACACATCACATAGTGGCTTACGCTAGTACAGTATCAGTGATCTCATCTGGTCTAATCCCCACCTGCTAATCCAGCCAGGTTTTAGCAGGCGTCTAGGAGAGACGTACGGGCAGCAGACTGGAACAGGCTAACAGGCTAACGCTACGCTAACTTGGCCCCTCCGGATCGTAGGACAGGGAGCCCCCATGAGCTGTTCATGCTGACCCGGCCTGCCTGCTGGGTGCGTGGGCCAGGTTGATCATGTGCACCACGATCCTGATCATCTCGACCCTGTCAGTCATTCTGCGCAGACGATTCAACAACCGAGTCAAACCGTGAGTACATTCAAGCCTACCCACCGATACATCAACTGGTCTAGACGGAGAGCTCCAATCCCTATCATGCTCTGGTTGGAGGCTCTGAGGGCTCTAGTCTTGTTTGATGGCTTTATTCTTGTGTGGGATTTGCAATGAGAAAGAGTCAGTTTTGCCAGCACTTGTGCTCTTCAGTTCGAATCATTTGTTCGAATCATTTGTTCGAATCATTTGTCATCTCCCAAACATTTGTCATCTCCCAAACATTTGTCATCTCTCAATCACTTGTCATCTCCCAATCATTTGTCATCTCCCAATCATTTGTCATCTCCACTCTCTATCTCTATTGTGTCATGTGTATAAAGCCAGTACGGAGTACACCAAATGCACTTGTTCTAGTTCCGCCAGCCTTCAGGCACTCCCTGTGCTTGAATGTCATCTCACTGTGACTGTCAGGTCTGGGGAAAGAGGCAATTAAGTGGTGTGAAAAACACCAGGGGTCGAGGGTTGAATTGATTCAAGGTGATTTTGTGCTGCAAAGCCGGCGTCGTTAGTCTGAAGTGTGCTGCAGTGTTTCTCAGTTAGTTCCCTGCTGAATGTTATGTTGAAAGACAGCTCTTGGAACAACCATTCTGGGGAAAAAAACAGAGGTTTCTAGTAAATATTAATTGTAAATGCCATGGTGGCCATTAAACTCAAGATCATGGGGAGGAAATCAATTGCGGGATACAGCATGAGACCTAAATAACAGACGATCTCTTCATGCAGAGCTGAGGGAGGAAGGGAAAGCTCTGTATGTGAGGTTATTTTGTTTTGAGATTTGAGGAATGTAAAAACACCACTATGATGGATGGATTGTCTATAGAGGCTTGGGTGTGGTGGTTTGGATGTCAAGCTGATGCCAAATACCAGCCTGTACCCGGTGTGCCAGCCTCCCAGTCAACTCTGAACTCAAAGCAAGTTGGGCCATTAGACTGTTTACAAAAAAAAACGACCCAAGCTTCCATCGCCTCACGTGTTGTTTTGTACCATTATGACTCATGGATTACTGTCAAGCCATTAAAATCCATCCCTAAAATGTTGTCAAGCTAATCTTTGAGATAATCTTTCTCTGCTCACGTTTGTTTAACGATGGAAAACAAGACAACAGGCTGTGATCGGGTTGAAAAGTTTGAGTTGAAAAGTTGAGGGTAGATATTATGGCATTATTAGAGTTAAAGTCAGTTTGCCAGGGAGGAGATTGGACAGCCTGTTCTTTCGCCATGAGATTTACGACCAATGTGAGCATTCTATTGTGTGATCAATTTGACTGGGTGGGACAGTGCTAGTGTTTCACCATCATCTCTGATAGTCTTAGATTGGCCTGATACACTATTGGGTAACACTTTATTTGAATAGGCCATCTGTAGATGCTCTACAGACTATTTACAGACTATCAGTAACATTTCAAGTAACTATCTACTAATCCTAGCCCTGCCCCTAACCTTAACCCTTATTCTAACCCTAAACTTAACCTTTACCCTAACCCTAGCCCTAACCCTTACCCTTACCCTTACCCTTACCCTAACCCTAACCCTAACCGTAACCTTAGCAAGCAATAGCTTATCAACAGACAGTTTGTTGATAGTATGACCATCTGTAGAACATACTACAGATGAACTATCCAGACTTTCCAAATAAAGTGTGACCCACTATTGTCCTTGGAGAGCCTTGTTGCTGGAGAGTTGAGTAGAGAGAGAGGCCACTGAGGACATTCTCCTGACAGTCCTTCCCACAAGCACATACTTACACAGACAACATTACAGACACTCCTCAGCCACCCACAGTTTCACTCTCACACAACCAGTCCAAAGAAATAACACACTTTTAGTAACAGTACTTCTTCAGCAATATAAAATGAACAGATACACTTCATGACAGGGTCAGCCATAGTATTATGATGCCCCTGGAGCAAATTAGGGTTAAGTGCCTTGCTCAAGGGCACATCAACAGATTTACACCTTATCGGCTCAGGTATTCGAACCAGCAACCTTTCAGTTACTGGCCCAACGCTCTAACCGCTAGGCTACCTTCAGCCCTGCCACCCTGCATACTATGTAAGAGCATTTCCTCATCAGCATTCCACATCAGCTCAGCATATGGAGATGCCACAGGGCTGGGCGTGGCAGGAGTGGTTTGAGTATATTCAAACATCTCCCATGGGACTGAGACCCAACAACACAGATCTTCTGTTTACCCCTGGAGCTGATTAACACTCTCTCTATAAACATCTGACCCTGCCTTACGATCTCTGGAGGCTTGTTTTAAATCATGTAAACACACAAGCGCACATACATACACAGGCATTACAAGCACAAACAGAATGCTTGACAGATATGCTAGGGTAGTAATTCTCTCCTCTGTATATTGAACACTGACTACATTACAAGCACCAAACATTTTCTATGCAGATTGTGGGAACACTCCTACCCAACAACCTGGAAACAGTGACACATCACTTTGCATTGAACCAAACTGACTGTGCAGGCTTTGTGCTTGAGCAGCTAAAATGAGAATCCCCCCAACAACCCGAAAAACCAACAAAGCAACCAAAAATCATGTCCTCAGAGTAATCTGTCTCTCTCTTTCTGGCAGGAAGTCACTGAGTCACTGAGGTAATGGTGATAGCCCATGCCAAAAAGGCAAGCAGTCACCATACTTACACTTAGAACCCCCAGAGGTATTCAGCTATGTGAGTTTATCTGTCACACTCTCCTCTCCTGTGCTAATACGATCTGTCACCTGCTGTCCACCCACCTCTCCACCACTGCTTTCCTCTCCTCTCCTCCTTCCATCCATCCTTTCAGCCATCCGGACGAGCTGGGGGAGAAAGAGATGGCATACGTGCAGAGAGACCTGCAGCCCATGGAGAAGTGAGGCTCCCCGCGCTGTCAGGCATCAGTTCCAGGTACAGTACTACAGTAAAGTTGGCTGTACTCCAGACCGACATAGCCTTCTAAAACACATGCCTGTCATCCTCTTCGGCCTCTAACGGAGTTCACCTGCAATTTGCGAGTAAACAATACAGTTTGTTGCGTCTATAGTAACCCTCGCAAGGCTGCCGGCCGAGACGGCAGCCCTAGCTGCGTCCTCAGAGCATGCGCAGACCAGCTGGCTGGTGTGTTTACGGACATATTCAATCTCTCCCTATCCCAGTCTGCTGTCCCCACATGCTTCAAGATGGCTACCATTGTTCCTGTACCCAAGAAAGCGAAGGTAACTGAACTACATTACTATCGCCCCATAGCACTTACCTCTGTCATCATGAAGTGCTTTGAGAGACTAGTCAAGGATCATATCACCTCTAGCTTACCTGACACCCTAGACCCACTTCAATTTGCTTACCGCCCCAATAGATCCACAGACGATGCAATCGCCATCACTCTGCACACTGCCCTATACCATCTGGGCAAGAGGAATACCTATGTAAGAATGCTGTTCAATGACTATAGCTTAGCATTCAACACCATAGTACCGTCCAAGCTCATCATTAAGCTTGAGGCCCTGGGTCTGAACTCCGCCCTGTGCAACTGGGTCCTGGACTTCCTGATGGGCCGCCCCCCGGTGGTGAAGGTAGGAAACAAGACCTCCACTTCGCTGATCCTCAACACTGGGGCCCCACAAGGGTGTGTGCTCAGCCCACTCCTGTACTCCCTGTTCACCCATGACTGCATGGCCAGGTACGCCTCCAACTCAATCATCAAGTTTGCAGACAACACAACAGTAGTAGGCTTGATTTCCAACAATGACGCTCTGGGAGTGTGGTGCCAGGAAAATAACCCCTCACTCAACATCAACAAAACAAAGGAGATGATCGTGGACTTCAGGAAACAGCAGAGGGTGCACCCCCCTATCCACATCGACGGGACTGCAGTGGAGAAGGTGGAAAGCTTCAAGTTCCTTGGCGTACACATCACTGACAAACTGAAATGGTCCACTCACGCAGACAGTGTTGTGAAGAAGGCGCAACAGTGCCTCTTCAACCTCAGGAGGCTGAAGAAATTTGGCTTGGCACCTAAAACCCTCACAAACTTTTACAGATGCACAATTGAGAGCATCCTGTCGGGCTGTATCACCGCCTGGTACGGCAACTGCAGCGCCTGCAACCACAGGGCTCTTCAGAGGGTGGTGCGGTCTGCCGAACGCATTACCGGGGGCAAACTACCCGCTCTCCAGGACACCTACAGCACCCGATGTCACAGGAAGGCCAAAAAGATAATCAAGGTAATCAACCACTCGAGCCACTGCCTGTTCACCCCTCTATCATCCAGAAGGCGAGGTCAGTACAGGTGCATCAAAGCTGGGACCGAGAGACTGAAAAACAGATTCTATCTCAAGGCCATCAGACTGTTAAATAGCCATCACTAGCACATTAGAGGCTGCTGTTGCCTATTGAAATCACTGGCCACTTTAAGAAATGGAACACTAGTCACTTTAATAATGTTTACATATCTTGCATTACTCATCTCATATGTACAGTGAGGGAAAAAAGTATTTGATCCCCTGCTGATTTTGAGCATGTCACTGACAAAGACATGATCAGTCTATAATTTTAATGGTAGGTTTATTTGAACAGTGAGAGACAGAAAAACAACAAAAAAATCCAGAAAAACGCACGTCAAAAATGTTATAAATTGATTTGCATTTTAATGAGGGAAATAAGTATTTGACCCCTCTGCAAAACATGACTTAGTACTTGGTGGCAAAACCCTTGTTGGCAATCACAGAGGTCAGACATTTCTTGTAGTTGGCCACCAGGTTTGCACACATCTCAGGACGGATTTTGTCCCACTCCTCTTTGCAGATCTTCTCCAAGTCATTAAGGTTTCGAGGCTGACGTTTGGCAACTCGATCCTTCAGCTCCCTCCACAGATTTTCTATGGGATTAAGGTCTGGAGACTGGCTAGGCCACTCCAGGACCTTAATGTGATTCTTCTTGAGCCACTCCTTTGTTGCCTTGGCCGTGTGTTTTGGGTCATTGTCATGCTGGAATACCCATCCATGACCCATTTTCAATGCCCTGGCTGAGGGAAGGAGGTTCTCACCCAAGATTTGACGGTACATGGCCCCGTCCATCGTCCCTTTGATTCGGTGAAGTTGTCCTGTCCCCTTAGCAGAAAAACACCCCCAAAGCATAATGTTTCCACCTCCATGTTTGACGGTGGGGATGGTGTTATTGGTGTCATAGGCAGCATTCCTCCTCCTCCAAACACGGCGAGTTGAGTTGATGCCAAAGAGCTCGATTTTGGTCTCATCTGACCATTTACATTTTAGTCATTTAGCAGACGCTCTTATCCAGAGCAACTTACAGTTAGTGAGTGCATACATTATTTATTTTTATTTTTCATACCCCCCGTGCGAAACGAACCCACAACCCTGGCCTGCAAACGCCATTCTCTACCAACTGAGCTACATCCCTGCCGGCCATTCCCTCCCCTACCCTGGACGACGCTGGGCCAATTGTGCGCCGCCCCATGGGTCTCCCGGTCGCGGCCGGCTACGACAGAGCCTGGATTCGAACCACTCTAGTGGCACAGCTAGCACTGCGATGCAGTGCCTTAGACCACTGCGCCACTGCATTCCTCCTCCTCCAAACACGGCGAGTTGAGTTAATGCCAAAGAGCTCCATTTTGGTCTCATCTGACCACAACACTTTCACCCAGTTCTCCTCTGAATCATTCAGATGTTCATTGGCAAACTACAGACGGGCCTGTATATGTGCCTTCTTGAGCAGGGGGACCTTGCGGGCGCTGCAGGATTTCAGTCCTTCACGGCGTAGTGTGTTACCAATTGTTTTCTTGGTGACTATGGTCCCAGCTGCCTTGCGATCATTGACAAGATCCTCCCGTGTAGTTCTGGGCTGATTCCTCACCTTCTCATGATCATTGCAACTCCACGAGGTGTGATCTTGCATGGAGCCCCAGGCCGAGGGAGATTGACAGTTATTTTGTGTTTCTTCCATTTGTGAATAATCGCACCAACTGTTGTCACCTTCTCACCAAGCTGCTTGGCGATGGTCTTGTAGCCCATTCCAGCCTTGTCTAGGTCTACAATCTTGTCCCTGACATCCTTGGAGAGCTCTTTGGTCTTGGCCATGGTGGAAAGTTTGGAATCTGATTGATTGATTGCTTCTGTGGACAGGTGTCTTTTATACAGGTAACATCCTGAGATTAGGAGCACTCCCTTTAAGAGTGTGCTTCTAATCTCAGCTCGTTACCTGTATAAAATACACCTGGGAGCCAGAAATCTTTCTGATTGAGAGGGGGTCAAATACTTATTTCCCTCATTAAAATGCAAATCAATTTATAACATTTTTGACATGCGTTTTTCTGGATTTTTTTGTTGTTATTCTGTCAAATAAACCTACCATTAAAATTATAGACTGATAATTTCTTTGTCAGTGGGCAAATGTACAAAATCAGCAGGGGATCAAATACTTTTTTCCCTCACTGTATATACTGTATTCTATAATATTCTACTGTATCTTAGTCCATGCCGCTCTGTCATTGCTCATCCATATATGTATATATTCTTAATTCCATTCCTTACCTAGATTTTTGTGTATTGGGTATATGTTGTGAAATTGTTAGATATTACTTGTTAGATATTACTGCGCTGTCGGAGCTAGAAGCACAAGCATTTCGCTACACCCGCGATAACATCTGCTAAACACGTGTATGTGACAAATACAATTTTATTTTATTTTATTTAGTAAAGCTGTAGTTCAAAGAGAGGTTTAATTGATGCTGTGGGAAAGCATACGTACATCAAAGACCATCAAGCACAGTAGACATAAATAAGAGGTCAAGCTCTATAGATTTGGTTAAACTGACAAAGTTCACTAGTTGCTCCAACAAGTGGAGAAAGAGCATGAGAGAGACACAGGCTTGTTATGGGAACGGGTTCAGGGAAAAGTATAAGACCTGATCCCTCTGGTTTCAATCCAGTAAATTAGTCAAATTAGAATCTGGAACCGCTCTTCCCCAAATGCATCTGGCTGGCTAGTCTTTGTGTTTCCATGGTAATACCAGCGAAGCTTCCTGGATGGTAGGCATCAATAACCACCCAATCAGAGTTTAGGCTTAGTGCTAGTGAGATGCTGCAGGCTCCGGGGCCCGCATTCACAAAGATTCTGAGTAGCAGTGCTGCTAAATGATCAGTTTTGCCTTTTAGATCATAATGAATACGATTATACGGACAAGAGGGACCCTACTCTGAAACACTTTTTAAATACGGGCCCTGGATTACTACACAGAGACTTGGTATGATGTAGTAGTGGATATTTTAAACAAGTGTCCAGGAGTCGAGCCAAAAGCATTTTAGTCCCAGGTGGCAGTGCATCAGGCTAGCTAGGCACGCTAAACTCTCATGGCTAACACATGTGTTTTATAGTACAGAGTCTACCTATACAACAGTCTACTGGTTTAAACTTTCTGATTGAAATTCCTCTTTTCAGATCCTAAGGCAGCAGCAACCAGTGGTGAACACACGGAGAGGGTGACCAGGCTGTATGGAAAGAAAAGGAACAGGTGAGAGCCCAATTATTCTATTATTTTCTGATTTCCAAAAGTGCTCTCTATATTATTCATCCATATAACCGCAATAATAGCTACAGTTTGTAATAATTATGATTCAGAAGCAGTGCTAGGACAGTAAATCATTAAATCTGTCTTCACATTAATAATGGGTCTTTCTTTTGTCAGATCGTTTATAATGCATAGAGAAATAAATAGATAATATTTCCCATAGATCAAAGCCTTCTCTGTTGTATGGCCAGCCCAATTACACAGCTAATTGAAGTTGAAATAGCTTTTCAGATATTTGAAGTTGACTAAGTCAGAGATGGCTTAGACTTACAGGATCGTGACTAGGGGTAGGATATACTGAATGGCAATGAAAGAGCCTTGCTCTAACTAGAGAAACTTGACTCTAGCACACAGTGCAGAGTATCAATGTCTCGACTCAAGTTCCAAATACAGAAACAGTGTCAGTCACCTGAGACCGATAAGAGGGGGTGGTCTGGCCAGAAACCCCCAGCTCTGTTTGGGCCAATTCCAAACACCAGTGGACTGGGACTGTCTAGGAGTCAGAAGGGAGAGAGCGGACGCTTCTTCAGCATGCCTGGAGCAGAGGATAGGAGGGTGGCTAGTGCTCGCCTGCCAGAGCACTGGAGAGACGTGAGGGAGTGGAGCATAGAGACGAGACAGAGCCACAGAGTAAGAAAGATCTCACCTGAAACTCTCTTCATCCATCTCTCACCTGCACACTCTCTCTGTGTTTTGTCATCTCAGGCAAACTACCAACACTAAATCGTTGTGTGTGTCTGCTAGGACCTGGGGGGATCCACAAAGGTGAACTCTCTAAGGGTTACAATTATACCTTGGAAGAGTTTTGCTCTAGATGCTACCTTTGATCAGCCCCCGTATTGTATGCACTGCTATGTAGTTTCTAAATGTACATAGATGGATTGGATAGAGTGTATCTATGTGACTGTGTGATAGGGCAACTTAGAAATGTCACTTCATCAAGATTTGAGACTTCTGGGTCACAAGAACAAAGGGGGTGCACAGTTACTGGGGAGAAATCCAGCATGCGGAAAACTGCTCTCTTTGCAAAACTAGGTCTATTGTGATAAAATGTGGCATAAAGAGATTCTGCACTGCAACAACGTCTCACTCTCTTTGAATGATTCATGTCCTTGCGTGTCAGCTGCTTATCATCCCCTTGTCTGTCTGATCTCTCCTTTTCATCTCTATCTCTACCTCTATCTCTACCTCTCTCTCTCTCTACCTCTCTCTCTACCTCTCTATCTCTACCTCTCTATCTCTACCTCTCTCTCTCTCTACCTCTCTTTCACAGATGTGGGTCCAGGATGTAGAAAACGTCCTCAGTTCAATGGCTAGGAAACTGGTGAGTCGGTCCAAGTCTCTGTGTGCTTTTGTGATTACTGCTACTCTAGCGGACATCTGTGTTGTTTGAAGTTGAATTCTGGAACGTGTTTCAAAGGTTCCCTGTACAGGAATATTTACACAGTGATTTATCCTGTGTCAGCTGATAAAGACTTTGAACCATGTGGTAGAGGAGATACGTCTACAGCCTGAAAACTCCATATTCAATAGACACAATGGTTACAGTTTGTAAAAGTATCAAAAAATGTGTTTTGCAGGATGGTCACGTTGCTTTTAACCTGTGTCACACCATTGTTGCAGACAGTAGCATTAGTAAGTTAGCTAGCTGACTAGCTAACTTACAAACTAACTGCCTCTCTCTTCCCTCTCCCAGTGTGCTTCCCTGGATAAATATCCTCGCCACGAGCCTGGGGATGGCTCAAACCACTTCTCCCCTTCCTCCCAAGACTGGTTTCCCTCCCGTCGTCCAGCCCTTATTTACAGGCAACTGTAGGTCCTCTGCACCACAGACTTTATTTTAATTTTATTTAACTAGGCAAGTCAGTTAAGAACAAATTCTTATTTACAATGACGGCCTACCCCGGCCTCCCCTAACCCGGACGATGCTGGGCCAATTGTGCGCCTAAAGAGCTAAGCCATGGAACAGATTGCTCAGCAGCTAAAATGGACAATGGCAGCATGAAGTCTTCATCATTGACTGATTTGAAATGTTTATTGGTGTGAAAGCATCCAGAAACCACCACAGGTAGTGCTGCCACAGAGGAGGAGTCAAAGATCTTCAGTTATATACCAGAGACAACAAAGCTCAGGAAAATACATTTCTAACCTTGTCTGGCTCTCCTCAGTTCAGGGTATGCATGGAAAGCAAAGAGGAACAAAGGTGATGCAAACGTTCCACAGCATGATGTCTACTCCTCTGTGATAAGTTGCTGTTTGACATTCTGGAGAGGTGTAATCATATAAAGACACGGATGTCCTCCAAGAGTTACACTCTAATAAATGATGATGATAAGTCAAACAGAGAGTTTACGGTCTGGCCTTCTCTGGTCCAAGAGGCTAGAGACCAATCCTTCCTCACTCCACCCTCCCCTCAATTAAATAAACAAGTGATTTGTCTGAGCTACACTCTGCTGTATCTTTGTGTGAAAATGTTGGTAGAGTTGGAAATCTGCAAGTGGAAACAGAACATACATCATATCAGTCTGTACACCAAATAAAAAATAATTTAAAAAAAGGCAATTTCGGGTACATGCCAATGTCCATTAGCTTTGACCTGCAGACCACTTGACTAAGTATCCATTTGAGAAGTTATTGATTCTATTGGAGGCTCTGTGGCTTAGGAGGGAAATGGGACTGTGTGGTTGGTAGTTGAATGATTTCTTGGAAGCAGATATGATTTGGTGTCTATATATAGGGTCTCAACAGACGGAGCAGTGCGACCTGTACTGTGTCAGCTGACTTCCTGGTCCCTAGTCTCCTCGGCCCCCGAAATGAGATCCAAGACTTCATGCTTCCTGGCTGATTAAATAAATTATTGATTCCTTGTTGTTGCTGTTGATTTTCTCCTGTTGTCCTGGGGATTTCATTGGTTTGTTTGTTTTCGTCCGTCGGGAGCACAAAGGGAAGGCAAGTTCTTTTAACGAAAAAGTACAAAATGCATTGCCATAAAGGGAATTGGGCAGCATTGGATCCACTCCATTAAAGGGACATCTTCACAATCATCTCCAGTAAGTCGGACCCCAGTAAGGCTAGCTGTCGCCATTGGCGTCGGCTAATGGGGATTCACTTTTTTTTTTTGCAAAGCACCACGCCAACATCAACATATGTGAAAATGGCTGGCTTCTATGTTTTGTAGTAAAAATGATAGAGGAAAATAAGTGTTTACAATGACATCATCAAACAATTAGTAGACAATTACTAGGCAATTTGTAGGTAATGCCTACTCATAATTGGTTAAAATCACACTAGCTTCTGTCCTCATCTGGGTACATTGACTTCAATACAAAACCTAGGAGGCTCATGGTTCTCACCCCCTTCCATAGACTTACATAGTAATTATGACAATGTCCGGAGGGCGTCCTCAAACTTATCAGAGCTCTTGCAGCATGAACTGATGTTGTCCACCCAATCAAAGGATCAGAGAATGAATCTAGTACTGAAAGCATAAGCTACAGCTAGCTAGCACTGCAGTGCATAAAATGTGGTGAGTAGTTGACTCAGAGAGAGAAAGACAATAGTTGAACAGTTTTGAACAAATTCATTTCTTCCTAAATTAAGGAGAAGCAGAGAGAGAGAGAGAGAGCGAGAGATAGCTATATTTGGTTGTATTTTTTAAACCTTCACTTTCACTTAGTTAGCAAATGCAGCTAGCTAGTTTAGCCTACTCAAACACCTAGCAAAAACAGGGAGGGATGCTATGTTAGCTAGCTGGCTATGGCTATCCAACACTGGAACTCTTCCAAGTCAAGGTAAGCTTTTGGTTTTATTCATTTATTGCCACCGTGGCTTGCCGGTCTAACTGCTAACTGCTTTCTGCACTGTACAGGTTTACTAGCGCGTTAGTTTTAGTAGTAGTTGACTATGACGTGACAATAACGGTAATGATATGAAGGTTCGGCTTGGAAGTTTTTTTTCGCCTGGTCACAGACAGCTGATGTGTTGTGCACGAAGTCCGAAGGGAAAAGGTGAGAGTAGGAGAGCGTGTAGATAGATAGTTGCGAGAAGGAATTATATATACAACGAGCAAAGTGATCATGCTGTTTTTATGTGGATGCTATGAAAGTGAACTGTTTGTGTGTGATCAGGGGTGTATTCATTCCGCCGATTCTGTTGAAAAACGTTTCTTAAACAGAAGCAAACGGAACGAAACGGGGATAAACATAAATGAATTTGTCCAATAGAAACTCAATTTGCAACTGTTAGACTAATGATTATACCCTAGATCAGCTAGATGCAGGCAAGAGTGTGCAAGGCGTTATTGAATGTGTCACTGTCTGTCACCTTGATTACTCAAAATTCTCTCATCCTGTCCATCTACGTTTTACATTTTCATTCATAGGCTAGGTTGTAGCAACCTCATGATGGCTACAGGGAAAATGTGAGTATCATGTAGTACTGACTGGACCAACTACCAACCATACATGGCACAATGTCAGCCATGTAATGGGGATAATATGTACCCTGTGCATCTCCCGCCTGCCAAGTGCACACTCTAAATCCACCTCTGTAATCAAGAGAATCATATCAGGCGGAGAGTGGCGATAGCACTGGATGGCGATCTCTCTATCTTGCTACCGGCCCGATGCTCCCTAGTGTCTCAAATTAAGAGGTGAAAGCGAGGAGCTTTTAGTGCAGTGAGCGGACCAGAGCGGAGCAGAGCGGAGCAGAGGCCCTGTGGGTAATGAGCATAGCCTTCCTGCTTTCCTCTCTCTGGCTGGCAGACCTGGAGAGCTAATTTAATGGCCAGAACTGAGCTACTCTAATGGAACCTGATAGAGAGGGGCCAGGGGACAGAGAGATAGTTAAGGCCACGGGTATGACAAAACATTTATTTTTACTGCTCTAATTACGTTGGTAACCAGTTTATAATAGCAATAAGGCACCTCTGGGTTTGTGATATATGGCCAATATACCATGGCTAAGGGCTGTGTCCTAGCACTCCGCATTGTGTCGTGCAAAGGGCTGCCCTTGCCGTGGTATATTGGCCATATACCACACCCCCTTGGGCCTTATTGCTTAAATAAGCTTAAATAGAGTCTGCACAGCAACGCTCAAATCAATGTATGCCCAGGCACTGGAGCCCATTGCTGGCCACACTTCTCATCAACCTAATATTTGCGCGGGTCCAATCCCAAACATGGATAAACACAAACAGAGATGGAGACAGAGAGTTAGGAAGAGACTGGGGGAAAGAGAGAGATAGGGATGAACTGATTGACCGGTAGGAGTTTAAAGTTTGAATTGTCTCATCATGCACAATATCTAGTTGCTTTTTAACATTAATAAGGCAAGTGCAGAGCACATGAAGGCACCGGCACACATCCCTCAGCCTCCTACTCATCCCCCTTTCCTACAGTCCTCCAGTCCTCCTGGTCCCCAGGTTCCTCTCCTCTACCCACTTTCCATTCCTTTATCTCCTACTCCATTCCCTATTCTTCCTACCCCCAAGTTCCTCTCCTCTCTACCCCAACTCCACCCATCTATCCCCCATTACTCCCATCCTTGTAACCCACATGTTTTTCTCCCCTCCCCTCCAGAGGGATTAAGGCCTGTGGATAACCCATCTCCTGAGGTAATCCTGACAGAGGGGAGCAGCATAATTAACCCTGGGCTGATACAGCAGCCTCCCTGCAGCGACCCTCAGACCACTGACAAGAGGCTCCGCAGGCAATTACATCAGCCTTGAGGGTACTCAAAACACTCAGCCGCCCTCCACTCCGCAGGGGTCACAGACTCATCCTCCTCCTATCCACAATAGCAAGGTATCCTTTCAATTCAGCCTTTTCTTTATTATCTCACTCATAGTCGCCACTTCAGGCACGAGGCAACATTCAGGGCGCTGAGGAGCTGCATGCTAATTGGCCTTGCATTAGCATAGAGAAATTACATTTTACATTTACGTCATTTAGCAGATGCTCTTTTTGTTGGGTCCCCCGTGGGAAACGAACCCACAACCTTGGGCTTGCAAGCGCCATGCTCTACCAACTGAGCTACCCTCTTCGTTTGGCAGTGGAGGGGTTAAATTTACAGATAGCTAGAGGCACACTCCAACACTAAGACATTATTTACAAACGAAGCATTTGTGTTTAGTGAGTCTGCCAGATCAGAGGCAGTGGGGATGACAAGTTCTCTTGATAGGTGCATGAATAGGACCATTGTCCTGTCCTGCTAAGAATTCGAAATGTAACGAGTACTTTTGGGTGTCAGGAAAAATGTATGGGAGTAAAAAGTACATATTTTCTTTAGGAATGTAGTGAGGGGAAAAGTAAATGTTGTCACAAATATAAATAGTAAAGTAAAGTACAGATATCCCCCTAAAAATACTTAAGTAGAACTTCAAAGTATTTTTCTTAATTACTTAACACCACTGAACATTGCAAGAATATTCCAGTGTCTAGTTTTCTGAGGGTTAGTTTTCTAGAAACATTTCATGGGAGCATTGCAAGAACATTCATGTGTCCAGTTTTCAGAGGTTACGAGAATATTCCTCCAACGTCACACCAAACATACACAGAACATAGTTGCCATGTTGTCAGAATATTAGATATGAATATTCTAGACACGTTTCATGGGAACGTTGCAAGAACACATAGTTTTCAGAGGGTTAGGAGAATATTGCTTAATTGTCACACCAAACACACACAGGACATGGTTGCCATGTTCTCAGAATATAAGATATTAATGTTCTAGACACGTTTGATGTTTGTGCAAAGGGTAGCAATACAGGTGAAATCAGTCATTGACACAGACATGGTGCTGTAAATCGGAATACTGTGAATCAAGAGGTTGTGAGTTCAAATCCCAGGTGAGGACATAATTAATGTATAAATTAACATGCACAATGGAATCATGCTTGTCAAATATGTAAGTTGAAAGCAATGTTTGTGTGTGTGGGTCCTTAACCTTGCCAACAGACAAAGAGCTGTGAATAGATCACTGGTTCACCAATAAAATAAAATGTTATTTGTCACATGCTTTGTAAGCAACAGGTGTGGACTAACAGTGAAATGCATACATATGGGCCCTTCCCAACAATGCAGAGAGAAAGAAATAATTGAAAATTGTAATAATAAAGTAATGATAGATACACAATGAGTGACGTCAACTTGGCTATATGCTGATGTGTAGGTAATTGAGGTAGATACTGTATGTACATATAACTAGGCATAAAGTGCCTTGATGGGCTCGGCAACATTCGTGGCCAAAAATAATGGCACCCTTGCACTTTTTTCATGGAATTTTTCCCTAAAAATAAGTTGAAATTGAACAAAGTATTTGGTCTCCACAATTTTTTCTTTCACTGTTAATATTACAGAACCTTTGTTTTTGATTCAGAACTTAATATTTCCATTTAAATCAGAAAATAAATAGAAATGGCATTGACAAAATGATTGATACCCTAGACTTAATATTTGGTAGCACAGCTTTGGTCAAAATAACTGCAATCAAGCGCTACCTATAGCCATCAATGAGCTTCCTGCACCTCTGTACTGGCAGTTTGGCCCACTCCTCTTGTGCAACTGCTCCAGTTCTCCCAGATTTGAAAGGTGCCCTTCTCCCAACTGCTGTTTTCAGATCTCTCCGCAAGTTTTCAATAGGATTTAGATCTGGACTCATTGCTGGCCACTTCAGAACAGTCCAGCATTTTGTCTTGAACCATTCCTGGGTGCTTTTTGAAGTGTGTTTGGGGTCATTGTCCTGCTGGAAGACCCATGACCTTCGACAGAGACCCAGCTTTCTGACACTGGGTCCGGCATTGCACTCCAAAATGCCTTGTTATTATCCTGATTTCATGATGCCATGCACACGTTCAAGGCACCCAGTACCAGAGGCAGCAAAGCAACCCCAAAACATCACTGAAACTCCTCCATGTTTGACTGTAGGGAAGGTGTTATTTTCTTTGAAGGCTTCATTTTGTTTTCTGTAAACATAGAAATGGGTCTGCTTTACCAAAAAGCTCTAATTGGTCTCATCTGTCCACAGGACATTCTCTCAGAAGGATTTTTGCATGTTCAGGTGTGTTTTGGCAAATTGAAATCGGACTTTCTTATGTCTTTCTCTCAGCAGTGGGGTCCTCCTGGGTCTCCTACCATATAACCCCCTTTCGTTGAGTTGGCGACGGATGGTGCGGGTTGAAACTGTCGTACCTTGTGTCTGAAGGTCAGCTTGAATCTGTGTGGCAGTTGACCGAGGTGCTTTCTCCACCGTTCGAATTATCCTTCGATGCAATCTTCCATCAAGTTTTCTTTTGCAGCCACGTCCAGGGAGGTTGGCTACAGTGGCATGGGCCTTAAACTTCTAGATAACATTACACACGGTGGAAACAGGAACATCAAGGTATCTGTACTTGTAGCCTTGAGATTGTCCATGCTTGGCTACAATCTTGTGTCTTTTCTCCATGCTCATTGCAGTACACACAGTGACACAAAACAGGAGAATGAGTCCTTTTCTCTATTCAAACTGGTTGATTTAGTGATTTTTTTATTGCAGGCACCTGCAACTCCACAGGTGAGTTCAATTCCAAAGTAAAGGAGAAACACCTGCTTGAAATCTGATTATTTCTAACTTCTTCTAGAAGGTGCCAATAATATTGTCCGGGCCATTTTAGGATTTCTTTGTGGAATAAGCTAACATTTAGTAAATTATTCCGATTTTTTGGTTTTGTTCAACTGCACACCGAAGACATACTAATGTGGACACCAACATATTTTGGAAGAAATTGTGCATTATTTGAAAAAAGTACAAGGGTGCCAATATTTTTGGCCACGACTGTATAATGAAATATATATTTTTAGAACGTTTCTTTGGGACCATCAGGCGACGTCCTACAAACGTTTCTAGGGACATCCCCAGAACAAGCCAGGAACTAGACAAAAACATCCAGGGGACCATGACAGAATGTCCTATGTTTTAAACATCCTTGGACACAGGAATGTTCTTGCAACGTTCCAATGGAAACGTGTCTAGAACATGAATATCTTATATTTGGAGAACATGGCAACCATGTTCAGTGTATAATGGGTGTGATGTTGATGGAATAATCTCCTAACCCTCAGAAAACTGGACACATGAATGTTCTTGCAACGTCCCATGAAACGTGTCTAGAAAATTAATATTGGATATTCTGAGAACATGGTAACCACGTTCTGGGTAAGTTCTTAACTCTAACACCAAAACATGCTAAATAGGTTCTCAGAAGGTTTTTGCTAACATAGATAGAATGTTCCCATAACTAACGGAAAACTGGACACTCAAACATCAGGGGAACATTACTGGTAACATTACAAAAACGTTCTCTCTACCTAGAATTGTTAGCTGGGAGGACCCTGCCTGGGAGCTGCCCATTAAGTGCCTGAGAGGAAAGAGTAAAATATGACTTGATCAGTGCACTAGGCTAACTCATTCTAGACCAAGTAAACAGTAAACACATAAAAGTGCTGACTTCACCTTGGGTTGACTGCATACGTGCTGAGAGAGGAGTGCTTTTCCACTGAGAGGCACATAAGTGTGCAGATGGATTCCGGCTTCAGGGCACCGATCAACACATCACACTGGATCTGGTTGAAGAGATGCCACACATCAGCGATACCCAATGGCCTCGGGTCTCACATCGTTGCATAAACCGGCTGACGTTCAAAGAGTTAAATGGAGTGACTTTAATTGAAACTGGCAAGTCGGCTCTGTCATTTCACAAGACTGCCTCCCAATCATACAGCATGAGTCCACATGACACATATCGATGTGCATATCATCATTTTAGGCTAACTCCCCACAAAACAACAAAGTCGGAACAACTCCCAACAACCAAACCAGGTCATGGGAATGAGAGTGGCGAGAATGGCCCAGTGCCACCACCACCCACCAACACGCCAAGACTAGTGATCCCCCACCTTGGAGGGGAGAGCCTGGGCTTCCCCTGCCTGCTTGTCTCCCCTGGCTGGTGTCCCCCTCCACATCCAGGGCATGAGTCACCCTTCTGGCCTGACTCACCCTTCAGGCAGGCTGCCCTGGATGGGAGGGTGGAAGAGTGGAGGAGTAGGGGGAGAGAAGGGGGAGTGTCTGAAGAAACAGAGCAGAATTAAGGGGCGGGGGCGTCAGAGGGAAAGCCAGGCCGACAGGCAGCAAACCCTCTGTAAGTCCTCAGAACTAAGAGGCCCAGACGGGGGACTTCGTCTTGGTTGATTTCATAACTGCAAAGACATGACAGTCTCTCCCTGCCTCCCAATTTGTGTGTGTGTGCCTGTGTGTGTGCACGGGTATGTGTTTGTGTGTGTGTGTGTGTGTGTCGTACAGCTGATACAATGATCTGCCTAAAATAATGTAATCCTTAAGAGTCTATGATGCACATGTGCGTCAATCTAAGTAACATAATAAAAGAATCCCCCATCAAAATCTGTCAGTTTAAGCTAGAGATATCAGGTTTTCTTTGCATGGGCTGCGTCTCAATCCGCCATATCCGCCTATGTCCGCCTTCCGCATCTCCGGTGGAAGGTGGCCGAGCTACAGCTGTGTTTGTCAGACCATGAGACATCCCGGAAATCTGTCTTCTCATGAAAACTTATGTAGCGTCTGAACGGCCTACAAACTAGCCTACATACTATTATGTAAGGGGAAAAGGGAGACTCTCACGAACATGATGGTGTTCTCCGTTTTTCTATACAACCCCCAGAAGTGTCACGGGACTCGTCTGAAGTCGGTAACGCTGATGTCTGTAGTGTTCGAACCATTTGAGCTACAAACTATTATGACCCCACTATGGAAAGGGGAGACTCTCACAAACACGATGGTGTTCTCCATGGTGCTCTACAAGCTCTTGTCTGAAGGTAACCCATAGAAACGAATGGAAGTATGGAGGTAGTTTTGTGCCAACAAAAATAAGGGATTAAATGTGTCAAAAAAAAACACAAATATTTCCTGAGGTTTCTTATATCTCCTTGATATAGGACAGACACTTCTAAACCTTATTCATTATGACGTATTTCTTTACTGTATTTTTTGCCATTTATGAAAGTTTTATTCTGTCACGTTCGTTGAATGACGGGTCAGACCAAGGCGCAGCGTGATATACGTACATGTTTATTCAGTGTAAGTGTAAGTCGCTCTGGATAAGAGCGTCTGCTAAATGACCAATTTATTTATTTATTTATTTACATACTCCTGAGTGGTGCAGTGGTCTAAGGCACTGCATCGCAGTGCTAACTGTGCCACTAGAGATCCTGGTTCGAATCCAGGCTCTGTCACAGCCGGCTGCGACCGGGAGACTCATGGGCGGCGCACAATTGATCCAGGGTAGGGGAGGGAATGGCCGGCAGGGATGTAGCTCAGTTGATAGAGCATGGCGTTTGCAATGCCAGGGTTGTGGGTTCGATTCCCACGGGGGGGCAGTATTAAAAAATATGTATTCACTAACTGTAAGTCGCTCTGGATAAGAGCATCTGCTAAATGACTAAAATGTAAATGTAAATGTACACTGAATAAACACACAACAAAACAATAAACCAACGACACGTGAAGTCCAAGGTAGAACACACAACATACCTTCCACGGAACAAGATCCCACAACTCAATAGTGCCAATAGGCTGCCTAAGTATGGTCCCCAATCAGAGACAACGAGCTACAGCTGCCTCTGATTGGGAACCACACCAGCCAACATAGAAATACACATACTAGATAATACAACATAGAACATACACAACAAAGAATATACACACCCTGACTCAACATATAAGAGTCCCCTGAGTCAGGGCGTGACATATTCAATGCATTTCTATGGGATATAGTAGTAAAGGCCAATATATCTATATTTTATCAAACAATCTTTTACATATTTTTTGGGGGACCTAAATGGGACCTGAGTGTTAAAGTACAAATGGAGAATAGAGCGGCTCAGCCAGGTAAAACATAATGAGCACTTGACATCTCTGCACCTTGGCAACCAGATAATATTTATCCGACATCCAAATCAATTAAATTGCTTCAGACCAATGTGGTCTGTTGTGGTTGAGCATGGAGTGCAAGTCTTCAGGGAATGACTATTGTGCTGTGGCTACTGTAGCTACATCTCAGGAGTTAATTGGTGATTGAGGCCAAGGTTATCTGAGGAGAATGCATCTGCAGAGTCGTGACTGACAGAGAAAATTGAGCAGGTCATTAGAATGGTCCTCTCATAAGACTTAAAGTAAAAGGGGTTTGGACCTCCTGAAAAGCACTATATGCGAGGCTGTGTCCCCCTTGGAGGCCAGCCTAGGCTCAGAGCAATACAAAATATACTTTACGTATTTCTGAGCACCTCCAAGACGTATGATACCTACTAATTTACTTCAGACAGAAATAAAAGTAGGGAGGTTGGTAGGGGGAGGATGGGTGGGCGTAATCCGAGACAATCCAAAGGTTGCATGTTCATGTCGGGAACAACTGTGGCATTTTAGTTAACCCTTTGATTGAGAGTTACCTACAGTTGAAGTCAGAAGTTTACATACACCTTAGCCAAATACATTTAAACTCAGTTTTTCACAATTCCTGACATTTTATCCTAGTAAAAAATCCCTGTCTTAGGTCAGTTAGGATCACCACTTTATTTTAAGAATGTGAAATGTCAGAATAATAGTAGAGAGAATGATTAATTTCAGCTTTTATTTATTTCATCACATTCCCAGTGGGTCAGAAGTTTACATACACTCAATTAGTATTTGGTAGCATTTCCTTTAAATTCTTTAACTTAAGTCAAACGTTTCGGGAGCCTTAAGCTTCCCACAATAATTGGGTGAATTTTGGCCCATTCCTCCTGACAGAGCTGGTGTAACTGAGTCAGGTTTGTAGGCCTCCTTGCTCGCACACACTTTTTCAGTTCTGCCCACACATTTTCTATACGATTGAGGTCAGGGCTGACAATACTTGACTATGTTGTCCTTAAGCCATTTTGCCACAACTTTGGAAGTATGCTTGTGGTCATTGTCCATTTGGAAGACCCATTTGCGACCAAGCTTTAACTTCCTGACTGATGTCTTGAGATGTTGCTTCAATATATCCACATAATTTTCCTTCCTCATGATGCCATCTATTTTGTGAAGTGCACCAGTCCCTCCTGCAGCAAAGCACCCCACAGCATGATGCTGCCACCCCCGTGCTTCACGGTTGGGATGGTGTTCTTTGACTTGCAAGCTAACCCCTTTTTCCTCCAAACATAACGATGGTCATTATGGCCAAACAGTTCTATTTTTGTTTCATCAGACCAGAGGACATTTCTCCAAAAAGTACGATCTTTGTCCCCATGTGCAGTTGCAAACCGTAGTCTGGCTTTTTTATGGCGGATTTGGAGCAGTGGCTTCTTCCTTGCTGAGCGGCTTTTCAGGTTATGTCGATTATAGGACTCGTTTTACTGTGGATATAGATACATCATTTTCTGGAATTTCTCCAGCATCTTGCACAAGGTCCTTTGCTGTTGTTCTGGGATTGATTTACACTTTTCGCACCAAAGTACATTCATCTCTAGGAGACAGAACACGTCTCCTTCCTGAGCGGTATGACGGCTGCGTGGTCCCATGGTGTTTATACTTGCGTACTATTGTTTGTACAGATGAACGTGCTACCTTCAGGCATTTGGAAATTGCTCCCAAGGATGAACCAGTCTTGTGGAGGTCTACAAAAAAATGTCGGAGGTCTTGGCTGATTTCTTTTGATTTTCCCATGCACTGAGTTTGAAGGTAGGCCTTGAAATACATCCACAGGTACACCTCCAATTGACTCAAATGATGTCAATTAGCCTATCAGAAGCTTCTAAAACCATGACATCATTTTTCTGGAATTTTCTAGCTGTTTAAAGGCACAGTCAACGTAGTGTATGTAAACTTCTGACCCACTGGAATTGTGATACAGTGAATTATAAGTGAAATAATCTGTCTGTAAACAATTGTTGGAAAAATGACTTGTGTCATGCACAAAGTAGATGTACTAACCGACTTGCCAAAACTAAAGTTTGTTAACAAGAAATGTGTGGAGTGGTTGAAAAATTAGTTTTAATGACTCCAACCTAAGTGTGTGTAAACTTCCAACTTCAACTGTATCTAAAAGTACAGAGGGTTTTCTTTAATGGAAGCCTCTCTAATGCAAATTCGATTGAGTGTGGTGTACCGCAGGGTAGCCGGCTTGGGCCATTTATTGTTTTAGGTTTTTACTATTGACCTTCCACTGACCATGAATAAAGCCTGTGTGTCAATGACTTAACCATATACACATCAGCTACATGTTTTGTTTCCTGTTTGGTCCCAGCTAATTGGGGATCCTAATCAAATACAAAAAATACTAAACTTAACCCAATTCACCTAAGTAAATTCACCTAACCTTTGTCATTTTAGTTCTCCTAACCTTTGTCGTTAGTTCCCCTAACCGCCAACGTAAATTATCCCCGTAATTCTCCTGGTCTTAGATAAAGACGTGCAACACTATATGTCCTCCAAGAGGTATGATATTGTATGACCCCTATTCCATTCATAATGTAACCTAACGTAACGTAGCATATCATACTAAATAGAGTGTCGCAGAATTACATACAGAATAATATGAATTGCCCTGAGACCACATTGCGGAAGTGCACAGGCTAGAAAGCTCACAGCTGGAGTGTTGAGGTAAAAAAGACTCAAGAGTTGCCATTTACAGCCCACTCGGAGAACTCCTCAGCTGTGTCATTTTGTGAATTGAGGAATTCACATCTTCACCCCAATTTGAAATCAAAAGCGTCTTTGTGGAGAAACCGATCGGATTGTGTGATCTATATAGTCGCAAGCTGGGGAAACCGGCTTGTTTCCAGAAATGTACACATACAAGCGCACGCGCCTACAGACACGCGTACAGACACACACGCACATGCACACACACACCATAAAACACATTACATAACATACATTTTGATATTCCCTTCCCAATAAACCTTGAAAGCATAAATACATTTTAAAACACTATCCAAGCAGGAATGCATTACATTGGCATCTACCCTTCTTTTCAGCATGAATTTGAAAATAAACACAGTAGCTTTTAGTAGCGCATCATGTGGTACAAGACTTGCATGCGAATGAGATCATCTCATCTCCCCTCCGGGCCCAGGTGTTTACTGAGACCCATAATTAGCATCTGCATAAATTCATTCAACCCTCCCTCCCACAGCAGTCTAGCTAGAGAAATGTGCCAATGCCTGGAGCACCTGCCCAACCAGCTACAGCCCCCCATTCTGGGAGCCCAAAGCATGATAACAGGGATTCTGATTTTATTTTCAAGCAAGGGGAGGTCAGATTGAGGGAACACTCACCTTGAGTTCAGTCTCCCTTAGTGCAAAATTGTGTTGTGCCATTGAAATTCTGTTGTGGCATCTGACATTGTGTTGTGGCATCTAAAATTGTGTTATGGCATCTGAAATTGTGTTATGGCAATTCAGAAAACAAAAATGATAGTCTTTCATTCGTCTAAGCATTATGGCAACATTAGCTTTGGTCTGTTCTTTGATCCAATCCAACACTGCCATCTGTTGGTGAGAAGTAGGCTACACTGTACCTCAAAGCACCATGCAACTATTGCATGTAGAGCCATGTGATAATGATAATATCAGTTATTGACTTTAGGGTGGCAAACTTTCAATTCCCTCAGTAAAATGGTTTATATTCAGTATAGTGTGGGACTTGGTCTTCAATATCTCAGTGAGTGCGAACAAAGTATTTGGTGCAATGCGTGTGTGTGCGTGAAAGGGTTGAGTTAAATGTCTGTTTTCCATAGAGTTCTTAACATAAAGAGAGGAGAGTAGAAGAATGAAGTGTCAAATATGTAAACAAGCACAGTACATGGCTATAATCAATGCTTTGAAATGGATTATGAAGATCTAAATGGAATAGGAATGTGATACAATGTTCCAAGACGGCACCACAGATACAGTAGGCTAGTCTCCCTTACATTTTGAACAAGCTATAATTAACTTGTATAAAGTTTTCAGGTACAAATTTGGCAATTGTTTTCCTATTAGAATTTAACAGAAACCATATTAGGCCTATTCATAAAGAGTAGGGGCCTACAGTCGTCATGAAAGTGGTGACAGATTTACGTCATAATGGCCAAGGTTCTAATTCCTAATTCTATGGCCAAGGTTATAAATTGAACCACTTAGCTAAACACACACAAACACCCCTTCAGACCCTATCTGCCTCTCAGGAGAGCTGGAGAGAGGAGAAGGGAGATCTTGAGAGGAGGATCAGAGAGGTCGAGAGAGAGATGGCCGGCCAGCAACTCTTCGATGTTCTCCTGGAGGATATCAAGAAAGAGCAAGAACTCAAGCAGAACACTCTCCAGGAGAGCCTCCGGACCTTAGACAAAGGAAATCTCCATGCTGCCATGGCCAAGTAGGAGAAGTGGCTGGCCAGTCAGAGACGAATGGAACGAGAAACAAAGTCTCCTTCAGGTCGTGAGCGGCATGCTGGTCGAAAACAGACAAAATGATCGCTAAGCTCAAGGAGTAAGAGAGTGAGAGAAGAGACTTGAACACACAAATGGCCATAAAGCTCCAGCAGGCTGAAAATAGACTTTAAACAGAAGCTCAGAGCTCTTTGTCAAACCATGGATGACTGGAAAAAGGATGAATCCAAAACAATACAAGTCAGGGCCAACCTCGAGGCCCAGTCCCCCCATCAGGAGGTTAGAAGTTAGAGAGAGAAGAGCTGGAGAGGTTGAGAGTGGCAGAGAAGGGGTGGATGGAGGAGATAGAGAAAGAGGAGGACGAGGAGATCAAGTCTCTTGTGCTGTCCCCCTTATTAATATCTGCAATGATGAAAATCGAACTTTCAAAAAGCATATTGATTAGTTTGTTAAGAAATTAAGAATTTAAATTGGCTTATTTTATAGGACTAGGTCATACCTTTCATTAAATAGCAGAAAAAAAGAAATAAATATAGACTATAAATGCAGCTGCAGGGCTAACGGCGATAGGTTCAGTACACACACTGCATTCTGTATCAGAAACTTGAAGGATTTTTTTTATAAAGCCTCTCTGCATAAATGTTTTATATTGTAACAGAGATTGAGTTGACACGAGTTAAACATTAGGAATAATCTCCATGGGTCTCTAAAATTTGATGAATTGGTGCTTCTAGGGCAATTCAAAAGGCTGATTGAGGACCTTTTTACTGAAGAATGTGTTTGTTTTCTATGATTGTGTTTGGATTTTTGTGTATTGATGTGAATATTGATGTGTATGCAGGGACTCATCTGTAAAAGAGACCTTGGTCTCAGCATGACTCCCTGTCAAAAGAAAGGTTAAATAAAATAAATAAAAACCTTTAAACAGGAGCAGGACCAGTTGCTAGAGGAGATACAAAGGAGGATGGTCCAGCTGCAGGAAGCTCTGGATGAAAAGGTACAGACATTAACTACTCTTCCATAGATTGACTTATACTTTAGAACTTTACTGAAACATGTCAAATAGGCTGATGATGATGATGACCTTCAGTATTTATTAGTGAGGGTATACTGTGTCTCTATTTTAGAACCAGAATAGCAGCAAAGGTTGTCTGAAAGCGCTCTGGTTCAAGAAGAAGACGCCAGAGAAGAAACCAGAGGGAACAGAGAAGAAGAAGAAATGGTTGACACAAAGGAAGAGGAAGGGGTGGATGTGGGGTTGAGGATCATATTTTCCATCATATTGATCCTCCCAAAAAAACTGGTATCATCAGTTTGAAATGTAAACATAACTATACAAATGAATCAACAGGAATGGTCTATGGTGTTTGATCCTTTGAAGAATGAACACAGCATGAGTTCACTGTCCTAGTCAGCTTAGACCCTGTGCTGATAGGGGAGGGGGAGTGTAAAATACAAGATGTGCCAGTTACTACTAATGGACATAAGAGTGCCCTAACTTAAAATGTACACAGTAAAAATGCTTTATACTCAGTGTAGCCTACACTTTGAGTAGTGGACTCCAATCATTCACTTGATAGGTTCTACTGAGTTATTAGGTTCTTCAACATCATTAGAGCCCAAACTGTCTTTGTTGTTTTTATTTACATTTAAGTAATTTAGCAGACGCTATTATCCAGAGCGACTTACAGTTAGTGAGTGCATAAATTTTTTTCATACTGGCCCCCCGTGGGAATCGAACCCACAACCCTGGCGCTGCAAGCGCCATGCTCTACCAACTGAGCTACACGGGGCCACACACTGTTTCGATGACTAATCTGATAAAGGGTAATTACACTGAGATAGATATTCTCCCCCCTTCTAACACCCCAGAGACGGGCTAGTGGTAGAACAAGCGTCTTGATGCCAAAACCAATTAATCACACCCTCTTTATCTACAGCTAGAGAGAGAGAGAGAATTCATTATCAAATGAAACCAGAGGCCTACTGTGTGTAACTGCCCTGACACTATCCTCTGCCACTACAACCATGGTTATAGCAGATCCAGACCAAGTTGCAGCAGATCAATTCATATCCAATAGCTTTGCCTGACAAGGCTGTCTCAGTAGCTTGCAAGGGTTGAGCCATTACTGCATCTTGAGCCATAGTGCATCTTCAATACAATGCTGTGTCAGAGTAAGTACAACAACGCTGATATGTTTAGCCTAAACTGTTATAAACATCATTATCAAGATTTTTAAAAACAATTAATGTAAAAACTCCATATCAACACTCAATATCAACAGTGTTGCTGTGAAAAAATGATTTCAAATAATAAAATAAATGTTGATCATCATATTACATATTAAGAATTTATTTTTGTCAACCAATTTTTCAAATGTATGTTTTTTCATCAGAAATGGTTATTGCTTACCTTAATGTGTGTGTAAAATATTACTGTTCTCAGATTTTTAATTCATGGACTTTAGATGTGTATGAAATTGTGTTTTGTTGCAAAACGCTATATATCCATTGTTTAGCTGGAATGGAATGTTTGTATCCTATATGTCTGACTGTGATATGTGGTTGTTTTACTGAGCTACAGTATCTTAAGATGAATGCACTTAATGTAAGTTGCTCTGAATTAGACCATCTGCTAAATGACTAAAATGTAAATGTTTTACATACAGATCTCAAATTACTTTAATAAAAATCAAACGTTTTTTAAATATTGATGTTACCAATGTATAATTTGTACATTTCTTTATTGAAAATGTAGTTTTGTTACATTTGACTGTAAAACCTGGCAGTCTACTTATTTCTCTGAGAGCGAGGCAGATATATAGCATTTTGCAAAAAACATGGTTATCTTTAATAAAGTGATAGATTTTAAACAAATACATGCCTGTCATTGAACAACCCCATGCCATGATTAGATAGTGAAAAAACACCAATCGCTGTCATCATTTCTTTAAACAATAAAAACGTATTTACCAAAATGTCTGAAAATGGATATATAGCGTTTTGGAATGAAACTCTTCATTTCTAGAGAAAGCAACATTGGCCACAGGGGCGTTTACTGAGCAAAACATTAAAATAACCTATGATACGCACTGGCAAGCCGCACTAAGTGCCAGCATCCTCCACTTCCTCTTTCTGGTTGTAGTGGTAGACCACAATAGATAATACATTTTGTGATGAACAGCTGAGACGAATGTTAGACTGCTGCTTTCTTTTCCCAGAAATAACTTCAGGACTGGGAAACATGTTCCGTTTAGTCTGTATAGGTGGTAATGCTGCCCAGTTTTACGCATGGGTTTAAAGGAGCCTAAGACAGTCTCCTTAAAATGGACACTGACACTTTCTTCTTCAGACTAATTTGGTATTTCCTCTGAGATTCTACTGATGATGACAAGTGTGCTTTGCCCTCCACTTTTCCGCCACCCATTTCCTTCGCGCTGATTAGCGAAGAGATGCCCATGTAGGCTACATTCTTTCGAAATGACACACTGGTCATACACTTTGTAGACAGGGCCTGATTAAAAAGCCTGAACATAATGTAAGTCATTGACAGGTCCCATGTGAAATGTACTGTGAAAAAAACATGTATATATTATTTCGTGCACAGATCTATACGAGCACTTTTGGTGATAGGTACAGGCGCGGTGCACAACGCTCTAATTGTCGTTCCTCAATTCTATCACTAGAGAGCGACCTGACACTTCTTTTTCAAAGGGCAAAAAAGCTTAATAGCGTTGAACTCACTCGCAGTCTCTTGCCCTGCGGACCGCTTGCTTCGTCAGCGGGTATATGACTGTGTGCGTTCCATCACCCGCAAGCAGGTCTGCGGATCGCGCCCCTTCCTCCCTCTGCGCGCAGGATGGACCCGAAGATAACCGAACCGGACCCTCCATCCTCTCGCAACGGGATCACCCAGGTTCTGCAGTACGGGGAATTCACGGTCACCGGCAACCGAAAGGTGAGGTACACCGTGAGTTTAACCGAGAGGGACCTCACCATTCAGAAGATCACGTCGACACCTGCGGGACGGAGCAAGGTGGTTTTCAACTTGAGGGACTGTGTCGGCTGCCGGGCTTTCAGGACAGATGACAATACGGACGCGGGAGCGTACTTCTCTGCCTATTTCTACCCGTTTAAAAGACGATGGATGAGCTCTGGTGTGGCCAGGCAGCGGGTCGAGCAGTGCTTTCGGGTAGCCCTGTTCCAAGACCAGCGCGCCAACCTGGAGGAGGCAGAGAAATGGGCTGGCACCATCCGCGAGAGCTCTGCTCGTCAGCAACATTTGAGAAATGGTGAGCAAGTAATGAATTCAATTAGTTAAACGATATACAATAGTTTGGTATAATTTTCTCATAAGTGGTTGAGGACGGTGCTGTGTGTGCTTATCACATTAATGTTATTTATAAAGTTGGTATGCCTGCCTAGCGCACATTATTTAGTCATTGACAGAGGAAGAAGGGTTGTCTTTGGGTAGTCTAGTCTACTGCTGTGGTGCAAGTTCTCACGCTTATCAGTGTCATCTGTCTCAGGCTATTATATTACCTTTAAACGAACTACTGTAAATGAATAAAACAATAGGACTGGTCTGACTAACACTCAAGCTACAGAATGTGCACTAAGCAACCTTTAACAGCCCAAAGTAACAACAAAACAGCATCTAGAATAACAATAGCCTAAGCCCCTCAAACTCAACTCTGAAGCCAGTTCCACCGCATTTTTCATAGTTCCCCCTATAATCAGGGACTGATTTAGACCTGGGACACCAGGTGGGTGCAATTCATTATCAGGTAGAACAGAACCAGCAGGCTCGGCACCTCATAGGGCAGGGTTGCCCAACCCTGTTCCTGGAGAGCTACCCTCCTGTAGGTTTTCACTCCAACCCCAGGTGTTACTAACCTGATTCATCTTATCAACCTGCTAATTATTAGAAACGGGTGTGCTAGATTAGGGTTGGAGCAAAAACCTACAGGACAGTAGCTCTCCGGGAACAGGGTTGGGCAGTCCTGTCATAGGGTAAGAGTTGAATACCCCTGGCCTAAGCCAACTAATAGAGAAATACTAACAGAAAAAAACAGCATCTAGATCAGGGTTTCCCAACACTCTTCTCTCCTTGTTTTAACCCTAAACTGGCACACCTGATTCAATTAGTCAAAGACTTGATGATTAGTTGACTAATTGGATCAGGTTTTTAGGGTTAAAACAAAAATTTGAAATGTCTGGGGGGGGGGCGAGGAGAGTGTTGGGAAACCCTGATCTAGACAATAGGCCTACTAAAGGTACGAGTGCTAAGGGGTATAAGTATATAATCACTCCAGTGGGCATAATGCACTATAATTGGAACGTTCAGAAGCTAAGCAATCTCATTATTTGTCTGTTCTGGGTTTGTCTGTTCTGGGCTCCTTCCCTGTGCCCACGCTGTGTAAAAAGCTCACACAAACTTTCCAAGCAACAATCATATAACCAGTACACAGTGAGCTGTGACCCAGACAAAATGTCCCCATTTACACAAATGTATTTTTACCAGTACAAAAAATGCTGCAACCCTATACACTTGCATTGCCTTTTGAGCAGGAAGGAATGCTGTAGTAAGTAACATACATTGTATTGTGTGTTCTAAGACCGGGAGGGGTTTTCAACTCTTACCCTACGAGGTCTGGAGCCTGCTAGTTTTCTGTTCTACCTGATAATTAATTGCACACACCTGGTATCCCAGGTCTAAATCAGTCCCTGATTAGAGGGGAACAATGAAAAATGCAGTGGAACTGGCTTCGAGGTCCAGAGTGGAGTCTGAAGGTCCTAAGACTTAATTGAAACTGTCCCGCACCTTAGAATACATCCATTCAGTTTACTCAACCTAATAATCCTGAATGTTCTGGGAAAGTAAAGACTGTCAAGTTTCTCTCTCCATCTTTGTCCTTCAAAATGTAAACTCCTCTTGTAAACTCTTTTCCCTGACCTATCCATCAACATTGTTTGTGGCAACATAAATGGTTCCTTGCCTTTGTACAGTAACACAGCCATTCATATACACAGTCATCTACAATACTCTATTTGAGCATCCTCCTATACCTATACAGGTGCCGAAGTTGAAGTTCAGTCTTGGAATACTGACCTTAAAGGTGCAATCTGGGATTGGTACATCCATTTTTGGATGACCTTAAATCAGTGGCTAGAGGCAACTTTCCTGTGGAATCTTGTGACGTGACAGGATGACAAGTGCAGGGTGACAAGGGTCAACCCACATCATTGTCTCTTACCTTGTAGCCATGGTAACGACGCAGGGAACCAATAAAAGATTGATCCTTCCAGAAGGAAAGCGCTATGTAAGTCTATAGCTTAGTCATCCAATCACACTAACTAAACAGATGAAGGTAGCCTATAACCGAGGTGCTGGGAATTCTATAGAGAGCCTTTATCAAAGGATGTGAGCTATTTAAATTCCTCAGCAAAGTGAGGTATTTCTATTTACGCAATACATTAATTCATGCCTGTGTGCCGTCAATTCTAATGGTGGTAGAAACGTGGGCTGCAGCACAATCTAACTACAACTGTGGTTGAAACCACAATGATCAAACTGACCACTAACAAGATAGTTTAGAGATGAGATAGAAGTCAACTTTGCAAGATGGATATTATAGTTGCCTTGAAACTGGATATAGATATCGCCTCAATGTTTACACAACCATTTTATTACCATAAAACAACATACCATTTTAGGGAGCATTACTATCTGTTCATCTGCCTGTAAATCAACAAGGTCATCTATCCCGTGGCACCCATGTCATTACAGTACATCTGTAGCGTGAAATGAATCTGTGTCCCAAATGACACCCTATTACACGGGCTCCGGTCAAAAGTAGTGCACTGTGTAGGGAATAGGGTACCATTTGGGACACAGGAGGAGAATAATAAGATGGGCATCATTGTCCCACATCTCAAGGGCCTCTCCTTTCAGCAACAAAGTAGGTCGCTTCCAGCACACTCAATACCATTACTAATATATTACCCACTGGCCCTTTCGACAAACCCGATGCAGTGCATGGACAACAGCATGCATTATGATACACATTTAGAGAATTTGGGTATAGTAAAGAACAGGGTGTATTCATACACCATAGCATATCAAATGTTATTTAATACTAGGATGACGGCATATTGTTTTGATATAGACATAATTTCACATATTGATATTCTATTGGAGTTGATACGGTGTAATAATATACTATTGTATGTTATCGGATATTATCGATCCTGGATGAAATGGATCAATATACCACAGATTTCCACTGCTACACCGCAAAGAGAGTTATCTTTTATTCCCAATACTAAGGGGCATAGTTCAGCATTGAGTTCTCTGTATTCATACATCTGTTCCTCTGCTTCAAAAGCAGGAGAGAAAGTTGTGTGTGTGTTCACTCGGAAGCCCCAGCAGTGAGGCAGCGGTCCTTTCCCTGAGGACTCTTGTCGGACGTTCTCCAAGATGAGCCTTGACGTGCTGTCAAGACCTCTGACTAAGCCCATCTCTCGCTCGCTCGCTCACACACACACACCTCTCTCTCTGGGGCCTTCCCTATTTAGGCCCCTGGGCTCACAGCAGCTCAGTGTTTCAGGCCACTCAGTGAAGATGACAGAAGGAAAAAGAGGAATTACAACACTGGACAGAAAATCTGAAAAATGTCATTGTCACTTAATAATGTTGATAGGAATTTGTATCTGTTTTTTCTCATGGCTACACAGAACAATGTACAGCACATTGAGTGATTTTTAAAAATAATTACATCTGTAAAGCAATAAAATTATGTGAATGTTCTTGTCCGCTTATGGCTTGCTGTGTTTGCGTGTTCTCTATTTGGCTAATGACACAACAACGTTTCAACCACGTTTCAACGAACACCAACATGGTCTATTACAGTCTATGAGAATGGCAGTCTCTCACTATGTGGTTGTGGGTTTTCATGGTGGGTAGCCAGCTTCCTCTACACAGCTTTATTTTTAAAGTATCATGGCTATAATCTGCTGCTATGTTACGTTGCATGTTTACAGACAATGTAAGGCATGTAAGCTGCAAGTTTTTAGTTAAATCTGAGTGAAATAAATAAAGTATTGAATGCGAAAGTCTTGTCAGTTATAAAAATACATTACGTTTTTACTTTAGAGTCGTTTTTTTATTCAGCTGTCTCGCCCATCTCACCCCATTGCCGAAAATACCCAGGAGACACCACTCAAGACGAGAGTGACAGCCGGTGGTTAGATCCTCTCCGCTCCTCTCACTCACTTTGTCTCTCGCTGACTTACGCTCTATGCATCTTTAACTTCTCTCTCTCTCTCTCTCTCTCTCCCCCCATCTGCATCTTTGCCATTCTCTCTATTCTTCTTTATCTTTCCCTCATCTCTCTCTCATTCTCAGACTCTCCCTCTCTTTCCCCTTTCTCTCTCTCCCCCATCTTTCTCTCATTCTCCGAATCCCTCTCGCTCTCCTCTCTCTTTCTCCCCCTCTCTCTCCCTGTCTCGCTCTCTCTTAGAACATATCACCACACCAGGCATCTCCTCCCTCCACACCCTCTGTGGTCGGTCTGGTCTGAGTTGCAACTCAGCCAGGAGCTGCTTACTTGCTCAAACACTCTGCCACGCTGTTGTGTCCAAGACTATTCTATTTGTGTTTGTCTTGGTGAGGTACCATCAGATGTATATAAGATGCATTTGGGTTGGTGAGGGACAGGTTGTGTAGGTGTGCAAAGATGATTTCAGGATCGATTTAAAAAGACATTGGGGGTGGGAAGCTAATACAGCCTACACAAGACACATCAGATTTGTATCTTACCAGCACAAATACAGTCATTTAAGCTAACTACATTTAGTGGATGTGCTAGCCTATGACTAATCCACTCAATATTAAGGCTAGGTGTTAATATCATATCACAATATTTTTCAAATTTTTGACAGTATGGCGGTATTTGATGTTTCTGAATAATAAAAGTTCTAAATATGTTTTATGAGTAGTGCATGGTCTTAGAATGGCAACACATTTATTCTAAGAGGTTTTAATTGGCTTTCTCCATTCTGATGGTTTAATGCTCAACAAAACATGGACAAAACTGACAGTAAAGTAGTCCAATTTGTAGAACTTTTCATTTATTTAGCACTTTATCAAAATATAATTATAGACTGTATTGTAAAAATCTATACCGGTATGTGGATTCATAACGGTATACCGGTATTCACGATATATTGTCCAGTCCTACTCCATATTATACGTAAGATATGTGTTATGACTGCTAGTGGCCAAATGGGTGATAATAACCTATAATCCATAGATCCTTTAATGTGGAAACTGGCTTTTCTCCTAATGGGGGTTTGTCCAGATTTAGTACGACCTACCTCTGAGGTTTATGAACGCATTGATGGGTACATACAATATTAATGCAATAATTAAGCATGACTTGGCTTGTTATTATTGTACTACTTAAGAGTATGTTGGCGTTGCGCTTATCATGGTAGGTTATGTACCTACAGTATCACCTAACTCAGGAATTCTTGAAAGTCGGGACAATCCTTGTCCAGCAGGGAAACTTTATTTTTATAGTTGGAAAAAAAGGATTTTGTTGTATTATTTGTGCTTAGAAATTACATTTAGGGGAATTTTATAATGGGAAAGATTTTGCTTTTGGAATTATCTAAATATTTTCAATATTATTCATTTCCATGTCGGCTCAATGCTCGGAAATGCCCTTGTCTGGAGCAAATGCTCCCAATTTAAAACTCTAAAAAAAAAGTGTTTAAAATTCAAAAAATTGTCAATAATGAATATTAACTGAAAAAGGATATTGTGTAGTTTCTCGCAATAGCCCTCTCTGACTTTAAACAATATTTATTTCAAAACTGTGATTCCTAAAAGATGTGTCTGGAGATTTAGTCAACTAAATGAATCATGAATGAGCAGGGTCAGCGACACCATAAGGACCCCTTCTTCATGTCCTCATTACATGTAGTGCAACAAGACAAATCATGGTCTGTAAAGCATTCTACTTTTGATAGATTTAAACAAACAAAATATTGAAATCACCATTGTCACAACCATAAACTGTCAACTCCATCTGCCTGATGGATTAGGATAGGATATGAATTTTGGTGCATTTTTGTCAACTCCGTAAAACATAAACTCTGTCTAATTTTTGTCTAACGTTAGTGCTGAAAGATCTGATAGAATGGTTATATTTTTATTGGGGGTTTTCACATTAATTTTCTATATTTTACAAATATTTGTATTTAATTTTTATTTATATAGTCAGAAATATATATTTTGAGTATTTGTTGTCAACTACATCATTGATGGCTAATGCCCATAAGATCGATATTTTTGTCAATATTCAGAAAAAATATTTTAATCGCTGTTCTGCAACATATGCTTCAACTATTGACGTATTTGCTGTGCAAGATCCAAGGGATAATGTTTTCTTTCTAAATGTTGTTTTATGTTCTGAATCTAGAAGAAAATGCCAAAATGCTAACGAAATTAGCCCTGGAGCATTATATAGTGCTATGAAACATATATATTTCAAATGTAAATATTTAGAATAATATTTGTGAAGAAAAAGTTGAGATTGTACCGTCTTTCAAGAATCCCTGAACTGACAGTATCACGTAACAGGCAGTATAACGTAACTGACAATATAATGTACCGGAGTAGTTTAGTTTGGTTGAAATTAGGTCAGACTACTATGGTCATAAAGGAATGTAGACACCTTGTATGAGTTATGACTGTGTCTGAAAACCACGTTTCAAAGGTGCCATCCTAGTCAATACCATTTCCTCAGGTCGAAACAAGCCGATATAAAGAACTTGATTACGACCTGAGTGTAACATACAGTATAGGAAACTGTTTGCTATGAAACTGTGACATCTGACCTGCGATCATAAAGTGGCTGAGCCAAAGTGTTGAAAGACTTAAAGGTGGTGGATGAGGTCCTATTAAGGCCCTCTTAAGGAAGACTTGCATCCTTCCTTCCTCCCTACCTCAAAGTAATCACTAACTAACAGTTGGATAGGTGAAAGCAAGCACGCCCCTGCATTGCTTACACAACTAATTATGTAAGATCAGGGATTACTGGAAGGAAGGGAGGAAGGAAAGATCATGTTCAAACTATTAGAACTGAGCCTGTAAGTGAGGTGGGGGGAAGAGCAGAGAGGTGATAGCAGAACCCTCTGTCCCCCATCCTCTCCCCCTAGACAGAACTCCCAAAGGACACAGAGAGAGAGACAGACGCAAGAGAGACAAAGGAGGGAGAATGGCCACATCAGGCATTCATAACCACATAGACTGCAGACAGAAAGACATATTGGGCCCAGCCAAGCGTATAAAACCCCTGGCCTTCCCCTCCTTCCTATAAAGATAGATAGGCCATCTCGGTCTCATTCAGCCGCGATTAACGCTGTGTCATACCTCCCCAGTCACAAATTGAGAACTTGAGCTACAATCAAAGTAGTGACATTAGAATAAGTGACTAATGCATAATTCAAATAATGTTTTCATTGTAAGTTCAACTGTGAGTCGTCAGTCTTTCACTGATATGAACATCATCGCACAGAGGTGAACTTTCCCCTAGGTACAGATCTAGGATCAGCTTCCTCTCCCCAAATCCTAACCGTAACCATTAGAGGGAAAATTGAAAACTGACCCAAGCTCAGTGCCTAGGGACAACTTCACCCTACACCAACATCTTGATAGTCAATTGAAGCTGTAAGCCACCCAGTTTAGTTTCGAGGAAAAGCGAAAGCATTAGCTAATAAATAAACAAATGCTCTGTCTTCCATGTCTAACGAGAACCGACACTTCGCTGAGTCGCAACAGAGATCTGTCACGCAATACTGTGCAAGTTTGCTATTCTAAGATGCCATCCTAGGCCTAGACCAGAAAAATTCTCTTTGGGGTTTTTCTCCTTTCCCTTTCATTTCAACTGGCATTCACTGTGGTGAATAGCACAGAGTAGTGATTATTTCATTAAAGTTCAGGACAAATTGTTCACTCTAGGTTTTGAAGTCTACGGATGAGACATTTCTTAATGACAGCTCTAGTGAATTCAGTTGAAATGTCGCTCAGACAGCAAGCGTTCCTTTGGAGTTGTTTGGTTTACCACTGTGAAGATGGTTCTACAGTAATCGGTTTGGATAGTGCCTTTTTAGTGGCATCTTTAACCATCCCGAATAATTGCTTGTGGCTCATTTGCCTTTGTCTTTCTACAGTAAGTCTATTGCCTTTTTTATTGTGTCTTATTTGTGTCATAATAGATACTATCAGTGTTTGTCTACTTAACCAAGGGCAACAGACTAAAACAGATAACAACCAGACTATAGTTTTATAGTAGTCTGCTACCACTACATGTCGCAACCACAGGATGTGAGAATTAAGAGATTGGCCTTTGATGAGGATAACCCGATTATGACCTTTTAAGGGCATGGCAAGTGGTGTTGTAGCTTTATCCGCCCCCAAACTACTGTGTTACCTCAGTGCCCACTGGGCATGCTCAGATGTAATTGTTAAGGGGACACAGATCTGTTCAGCGCTCCGACCACACCAGGCCAAAACAAACAGAGAGCAACATCTAGTATCATTAGTCACAATAATAAACCTAGAAATGCAGCCATGGCTTCCCCCGGTTACAAAAGAGCCATTGTGGGGAGGCGGACACAATGAATAATGTCAGTTTATTTCTAGAGCAACCAGATTTATTTCTCTCTGTTTGGGTGTGTGCTTTGTTGGTTTCGTCTAGATGTGTCCTGTGGCAATGAGCCATGTTTAGCTGATGATGGGTTACACTCTGGATGTTCCCTGATTTTAGCAGGAAAAACTCCAAACCCTAGTTATAGGCTGTAGGATATGTAGGCTATAATATACAGTACCAGTCAAAAGTTTGGACACACCTACTCATTCAAGGGTTTTTATTTATTTTTACTATTTTCTACATTGTAGAATAATAGTGAAGACATCAAAACTATGAAATAACACATATGGAATCATGTAATAACCAAAAAAGTGTTAAACAAATCAAAATATATTTTATATTTGAGATTCTTCAAATAGCCACCCTTTGCCTTGATGACAGCTTTGCAGACTCTTGGCATTCTCTCAACCTGCTTCATGAGGTAGTCACCTGGAATGCATTTCAATTAACAGGTGTGATGTCTTCACTATTATTCTACAATGTAAAAAAATAAATAAGAAAAACCCTTGAATGAGTAGGTGTGTCCAAACTTTTGACTGGTAGTGTAACTAGGGTCGAGCTTTCCTGGTCAGGTCAGCTAGAGACCAGTTTCACCTGGAAAAACTCCTGACCCTAACCATTGCATCTTGCTGACAACCAAGACCATAGGTGGAGGTGGCACACTCAATCACAGCCAGTTTATAATGAAGGAATGTTTAGGAATGAGTAGGGTGGCTAAGAGGAAGTGTCAATGGGTCCAGACCAGACGGGCCTTGTAGGTAATGATGAGGCAGAAACAAAGCATGGTTGGGGCCCTTGCCAGCTGGGTTGGCACAAGCCCATGCCAAATTATTTATGAGGGCACTGCCCTGGGGCCTCATTTATAAACTGTGCGTAAATACAAAATATAACCCCAAAATGTGCGTGCGGCATTTTTCACGCAAAAGTTGGCATTTATAGTAAATTTACTTGACATGAGAATGTGCTCACCTCTCCACAAAGTCTAGACTCTAGACCATCCGTACATACATCTGCTAGTGGTTGAAATATTGTATTGCAAGCTGGCAAGTAAGTATTTTGTGCAAATGGGGGATATGATGAAAATCGTATTAATAAAACAACGGAAAACATTAACAAGCATGCAGCCATTTGCCGTTAGTGAGAAGAGCGAAAATCAGTGTTTTTAATTTTTAGAATTTATTGCCACCTTTTCTGTCCGTGATTGGTTCATATTCCCGAAGTAGCCACACAACAAATTAGCATGCACATCTCTCACTTAATTGGACCTAGTAGCCTAGTAAATAGATAGGCTATATGTAGTTCACGTTTTGTAATCCCATGGGCAGCGCGGTTTATAATATAATGCCGAATTTAACAGGTGAACATTTTGTTTTACATTGAAGTAGGCATAGGTATGCTACTGTAAGTACTGTAATAAAACAAAAATGGAGTAGCCTGCCCTAGACAATGTTTCAGAATTCTGCTGACAGGTCCACAACAATTTGCCATTGTGTTCTCTTTCAGAAACGGACACAGTCCTTTGCCAGATACAGCATAAATTAGTCAATAGACCGGTAGCTTATGTCAAATCATTTTACAGTATGAGTAGGATACAGTATTGCCGTATGATAGGAGCGCAATATCATTGTCTGTTTAATCTGAGAGCCTACCAAGGCAGGTCATAGAACCCCAATAGTCTATTGACAAACAAAATAGTGAACAACAATTCGTCTGGGGCTGTGGGCTGTAGCATTTAGCCTACTTTTAAATTGTTTGAATATACAATTAATCTTGCAGAATTTGTCAATGTGTGGGACAGGCAGCATGCATGTTTAGCTTGAAAAAGTCACTGCAAAATATAAATACATCTCAATATTTTTGTATGTGCACAGACTTTTCAGCAATGGAGCACGCAGAAATGTTTTGTGAAATTTACGCAACGGTTATAAATGAGGGCCCTGCCATCTCCGTCCTCCCAGGACTTCATTACTTGTTGAGAAGGGTCCACATTTCAGAGAAAAAAAGGGACAAGGCCCATCAGGCAAAGACATCAGATAAACATCCAATTTGGTTGATATTAAAGTGGTAACAAACGTAAATTCAACTTGGAATGAACCAAAAACATTATTGTTGGTATGTGGTAAAAATTTGGGTTAGAATGAGACATGAAAAACAGTGTGGCTTTTTTAGCAAATTCATGATGTTGACAATGTTGATTCAACGTATATTTTGTGTGAGGGTGTGGTTTGTTAGATGGAAGTGTATTTGGGGCTGCTACAAAGCTTTGTTATCTATACTGAACAAAAATATAGACGCAACATGCAACAATTTCAACGATATAAGGAAATCAGTCAATTTAAATAAATTCAGTAGGCCCTAATCTATGGATTTCACATGACTGGGCAGGGGCGTAGTGGGGAGCTAGGCCCAGCCAATAAAAACGAGTTTTTCCCCACAAAAGGGCTTTATTACAGACAGAAATACTCCATAGTTTAATCAGCTGTCCGGGTAGCTGGTCTCAGACGATCCCGCAGGTGAAGAAGCCGGATGTGGAGGTCCTGGGCTGGCATGGTTACACATGGTCTGCGGTTGTGAGGCCGGTTAGACGTACTGCCGAATTCTCTAAAACGACGTTGTAGGCAGCTTATGGTAGAGAAATTGACATTACATTTTCTGGCAACAGCTCTGGCGGACATTCCTGCAGTCAGCATGCCAATTGCATGCTCCCTCAAAACTTCCGACATCTGTGGCGTTGTGTGACAAAACTGCACATTTTAGAGTGGCCTTTTATTGTCCCCAGCACAAGGTGCACCTGTGTAATGATCATGCTGTTTAATCAGCTTCTTGATATGCCACTCCTGTCAGGTGGATGGATTATCTTGGCAAAGGAGAAATGCTCAGTAACAGGGATGTAAACAAATGTGTGCACAAAATTGGAGAGAAATAAGCTTTTTGTGTGTACAGAACATTTCTGGGATCTTATATTTCAGCTCCGAAACACGGGACCAACACTTTACATGTTGAGTTGATATTTTTGTTCAGTATACGTCAAGCAAAGTAGGAAGGCTATCTAGGTACAAAAGGCCATGTTAACTGAGGCCATGTGTTATCAAACACTTCAAGAAAACACGATGTCACTTTAACTGCCTTGTGAAAAGGCACCTACAGTAGACACACCCCATTCCATCTTATGCCCTGTTACGCTAACTATGTCAAAGCCCCGTGACCAAACTCCACAGATACCACAGATCTACAGTACTAATAGGTGGTGTTTCATAACTTAACCTTTGTTGTTAGAGGCTGCGTCCCTAAATGCACCCTATTCCCTTTGTAGCGCACTACTCAAAGATGGTGCACTATAAAGGGAATAGGGTGCCATTTGGAACAAACTCGTAGTCTGCAATACACTGTTTACAGTAGTACAGATACTGTAACTCTGATAGGTGGTGTTTCCTAACTTGTATTGGTGTAGTCTGCGATATATGTTGACAGTAGCTCCAGTAGACGTGGGGTCGTCTAGAAAAACACATCCTGCCAATTAGGTTTGATGTTGGTGGATGAACCTCATCCAGGGAGCATCCAAAAAACTGGCCTTGTGCTCCACCCATAGCAAGTCATTCAAATCGTTCATCATCTGTCAAACTTGTTTACCTTGCTTTCCCATCCGTGACTAAAATACTTTAATTTCCCAGAATGATTTAGCTAGAGCGGACTGATGCAGAAAATTGGCAAAGAAGCCCTGAGTCATAGTTCTGAGTGTTTGTCTAATCAGTATATTCTGAGGATTAATAGTAGACATAAGGGATGGGAGTTTTTACTGACCACCAATGTGACCTGAACAGGGAAAACTCTGGGCCCTAGTTATAGGCCTGGTCATGGAACATGATCAGGAAAAACTCCTGACCTTAATAATAGTAACGTCAAGCTTCTCCCTCCATTGCATATTGTTGTAATAGGAATTTGCAGGTGAACAAAAGAGAAGAGCAGTCACAGATTGAGTCAATAAAAAATCTATCAGGTTTATTACAAGTTGCAACATTGAAACAAAACACCCAACACGGAAGCAGAGAAAATTTCTAACTGGCCTCTTGGAGACAGGCCCTTTATGTCCTAATCAGACAGCACCAACTGTTCTGTAAACACCAGCCCGAGAGGCTTGTAGGAAGTAAAACCCAAAAGGCAATGACTGTCAGCTGCTACAGAATCACACATCAGTGTGTCTTCGATCTACTTCCAGTCTGGTGTCAATCACTATCAACAGATATGAGAATAATCCATAACATTCAGTATCAAGTCTAGTGACCATCAACCCGCAACTTGAGTAGAACACTGGAAATCATGTATGTTACAGAAAGGGAAAATTATATAAATATGCTAAACATTGTGTTAAACACTCTAAACTGAATATGAACTTTAGTGATTTTATATTTTCCCATTATAGTTATCTTTGAATGGGATTCTGTGGTTATGGGAATTTCTGCCAAGGTCAACAGAAATTGCAGGTTCAAGATCTCTCATAACCCCTGTCCATGCATCTCTCTGTTCTAGGTGTGCTGTACAGTGAGGTGCACCTTCCCTGCAGTGTCATGCTACTGGTGAACCCTCACAGTGGGAAGGGCCAGGCCCTCAGCCTCTTCACCGGACACGTCCAACGTATGCTCAACGAGGCCGGGGTCCCACACACACTGGTCATCACAGGTCAGTTTAGCGTACTGTATGTACACTACCAGTCAAAAGTTTGGACACACCTACTCATTCAACGGTTTTTCTTTATTTGTACAATTTTTTACGTTATAGAATAATAGTGAAATAACACATATGGAATCATGTAGTAACCAAAAAAGTGTTAAACAAATCAAAATATATTTTATACTTGAGATTCTTCAAATAGCCACCCTTTGCCTTGATGACAGCTTTGAACACTCTTGGCATTCTCTCAACCAGCTTCATGAGGTAGTCACCTGGAATGCATTTCAATTAACAGGTGTGTCTTCTTAAAAGTTAATTTGTGGAATTTCTTTCCTTCTTAATGCGTTTGAGCCAATCAGTTGTATTGTGACAAGGTAAGGGGGGTATACAGAAGATAGCCCTATTTGGTAAAAGACCAAGTCCAAATTATGGCAAGAACAGCTCAAATAGGCAAAGAGAAACGACAGTCCATCATTACTTTAAGACGTGAAGGTCAGTCAATACTGAAAATGTCAAGAACTTTGAAAGTTTCTTCAAGTGCAGTCGCAAAAACCATCAAGGACTATGATGAAACGGGCTCCCATGAGGACCGCCACAGGAATGGAAGACCGTTCAGAGGGGACTGTGTGAATCAGGCCTTCATGGTCAAATTGCTGCAAAGAAACCAACACAAGCAATGGACATTAGACTGGTGGAAATTTGTCCTTTGGTCTAGAGTCCAAATTTGAGATTTTTGGTTCAAACTGCCGTGTCTTTGTGAGACGCGATGTGGGTGAACGGATGATCTCCGCATGTGTAGTTCCCACCATAAAGCATGGAGGAGGAGGTGTTATGGTGTGGGGGTGCTTTGCTGGTGACACTGTCTGTGATTTATTTAGAATTCAAGGCACACTTAACCAGCATGGCTACCAAAGCATTCTGCAGCGATACGCCATTCCATCTGGTCTGGGCTTAGTGGGACTATCATTCGTTTTTCAACAGGACAATGACCCAACACACTTAACCAGCATGGCTACCAGGCTGTGTAAGGGCTATTTTACCAAGAAGGAGAGTGATGGAGTACTGCATCTGATGACCCGACCTCAACCCAATTGAGATGGTTTGGGATGAGTCGGATAGCAGAGTGAAGGAAAAGCAGCCAACAAGTGCTCAGCATATGTGGGAACTCCTTCAAGACTGTTGGAAAAGCATTCCATGTGAAGCTTGTTGAGAGAATGCCAAGAGTGTGCAAAGCTGTCATCAAGGAAAAGGGTGGCTACTTTGAAGAATCTCAAATATAAAATAGATTTTGATTTGTTTAACACTTTTTTAGTTACTACATGATTCCATATGTGGTATTTCATAGTTGTGATGTCTTCACTATTATTCTACAATGTAAAAAAATAGTAAAAAATAAAGAAAAACCCTTGAATGAGTAGGTGTGTCCAAACTTTTTACTGGTACTGTACATACACACACATGCATGCATGCATGCATGAACGCACACGCGCGCTCACACACACACAGGTACAAATACAGGTGTACAAATACAGGTACACAAACACTGCGCACGTACACATACACACACACACACATCATCTCTGCTGAGTTAATGCATGTGCATACACTGACACACAGGTTATCACAGGTCAATATCCTACGTTAACACCTGCAATTACAGGTCAATTAATAACTCGACTGTCAAAGCACTGCACTACCAGTACGACACACACACACACTAACGCTCAGCCTCTTGGCGACTGGACAAACAAAACAGAAACCATCATTCTGTGTCCCTCCACTCCAATTGGCAATGATCCACAAAGCAAAGCAGCTAATGCCCATCTCTCTCAAGCTGACCCTCCCTCTTTCTCCCCCCTCTCCCTCCCCATTATAAATCCTCTGGCTGTTTTCAGCACTAGCTGGCAGTCATTACTCTGATCAAGTGCTGCTGGCACATATGTATGTATGTAGATCCATTATGTAATATGTTATATTTATACACAAACTTCTGTAAATCTGGTTCACCGTGATGTTATGCCCTATTGATGGGCTAATAATCTGTGTGTGTGATTTGATGTAATTTATAAGCCACTTTGATGGGGTAATCATCATAATGTGTGCTGCCACAGTCTGGGGACATTATAATGATAATGTCCTGGTTTTGCACTGGGCTTCTGGTTCAAAGCTCATAGATGGGTAATATCCATTAGGGCACACTGTAGCAAAAAGCTTTGCAACTGAAAAGGAAAACACGTTTTTTGTTGGACAAGTTTAGGAAGTCCCTACCACGTTTTAGTACATTTTCTATCATTTGGTGCCTAATGAATACAACCCAGATGTGGCTTTTGAAGCCCTACATTTCAGCCCTCCTTTCAGTCTATTGAGTTTCTCTCCCTCTCTCTGTTCTTAAATCACTGCAGTGTCAGAGAGCAGTCAAGAAAATGAATCCCTTTCCCAAAACTGAGAGAGCAATCTTCTGAACACATTCTGAAGTGCTGAATATGCTAAAATTGGAAAGTAGAAAAAGTTCAGAACTACCCCAGACTTTGGGGACACACTTTATGGGAAATTAATCCTGAGAACAATGTGTGGATAGATTCAATTCTCCATTCTCAGAATGAATGTGCTTTTTCATAGAACATTAAATTCCCCATTGAAGAGAGCCTTTGTTCTAGTCCAATGCAGAACGATGGGTGATCTAGCTTGCCAGATATAAGGGTAGATGATCTCTGACCTTAGTCTCACTAGGACATTGTCTATTGGGATGTCCTCATCCTTCTCCATGATCAGCCACAGCTCAGAGACACTGGGCTTAATTCAATCTAACCTGTAATTGTTTATCCCATAGCCAGGTAGATGCCAACACTTTTCAGAGTAAGACGAATGGTTGTGCAGGCATTAGTTTGCAAACAAAGATTCTGCATCACCATTGCTACCCCTTTTCACACTACAGAGTCCAGCCGAGCCAAGCTGTTCTGGGCTGGTTATCCATTTACTGGAACCATGCTGAAAAAGTCAATGTGAAAAGAAAATATCAGTGTCTCTCGGTGCTAATCCAGTGAGACTGAGGCAGGGCCAGAGCTGTGCTAGCCTAGCGGACGGTTAGCATGGGGACTCTAATGAGAGAGGACAGGCCCATTATTGGAGCCCTGGCTGTGTGGCGGTGCCAGAGGGAAGGGAAGGATGAGTCCACAGCCCAGAGAGAGACTGGTTAACTGGGCATGGAGGAGGCTTGGCACAAGGGTCTCAGAGGATCTCTTTCTCTCTCTCTCTCCATCTTTCCCTCGCTCTCCCCCTCAGCTCCCTCTTGCTCTACCCTCCTCTCTAGGCTGAGAAAAGCCTGTCAGGCACGATTAAATGAATGACAGCACGCTTCTCCTGTCTTCCCTCATTCAATATCAATTCTAACTCCATTTCAGTGGCCTTGTCAGAGATAAGAGAACTTCCAAAAGTCCTTCTTTTAGCTGTGTTTCTTTCCATATTATTCACATTTTGTCCTGAAAATAAGAGTCAGAAAGACAGGAGACTAAGGAAGCATCTCAATTGTCTAAAGTTGTCTCCTCTAGTCTTGTTAGTGTCAATCAGTGCAAATGGAGCAAGGAGAAAAGGAGAGGAAGCCACTGTAGACTATTGACACGTACCAAAGCAAAATTAAAAGGATCTATGGTCAGTTCAAACGAAGAAGGAAAGTATACAAGGAAAGGAAGCTACCTTATTGAGGGACACCCTAACAGAAGGAAAGTGTCTGTGGCAGGATGTTATTCTGTTATCTTATCTTCCCAGAGACATACAGTCTTTCCAGTGAGATCAGTGCAGTTGTGACCCATCTAGCATATGTGTTAGCTGTGGTGGTTTTGGAACAGAACAGTAAATGTCTATATTATAGCCTGTGGTCCGTTCTCAATTCAGATGGAGGAAATTAGATAGTAGAAATAAACACTGTTGACTATTGAGAGTCCGTTTTGAGACCTAGGAGAATCTGTTGCAGGATGTTATCTTTCCAGTGCAGTTGTAACCTATAACAGTACAGTGAGTTATATAGCCTGTGGTCCTGTGGCTTGTTCTCTATGGCTGGTCCTCAGGGCGGGGAGAGCGTGCGGTGAGGCGGTGGTTCTAGTGGTTCTACATCCCTCAGGCTGTCCCTGTCCCTGGGTGCTGACTAAGCTGCCACAGCGTGTCCTCCAGCTCCCAACCTTATCTATACACACCACTGCCACTTCTGCTCCAGCTGTTGACCCAGAGTCTCCAGTTAGACACACACTCAGTGCAGCCTTTGTGAACAGGTAGTCACCCACGCACACATGCGCACACACACACGGTAGAGAAAAGGATCCCTGCTATTACTGTCAGTGTGCATTATGGAGCCCTGGGTGCAGTCGGACCTAGACCATTGAATGGTCCCTTTTTTTAAATGTCATGTCTGTGTCCTTACTTCACTCAGCCCAGCATCGTTTATACCTAGTGTGAGATGGGTTTGGAACCTCCTTTTGTGGGAGGCAGGGTCAGTGAGAGTGTGGCTGGGAGGAGAGGGACAGAGAAAGAAGACTGAAGTAAAGTGATGGTATATTGGTGGTATTGGAGGTTAAGCCTCACACTCTTTCTTTTTTTGGAATCCCAGAGTCTGAATTATAGCTTCTTTAGAGGGACAACAATGGCTGCCCTGAGACCAACCATGAAAGACACGTGCACGCCCACACACACACTGTAGAGAACAGGATAGTTGTCCAAACACACACACACACACACACACACACACATACACACACACTGTAGAGAACAGGATAGGTGGCCAAACACACACACCTCCCCTCCAGCCATGGGCCAGTGTAGAGCAGAAAGGAGCAGTGTAATGATTGTCTCATTCCACAGAGCCACAGAGCTGGGAAGAGGAAGAACGACTGCTTGCAGCCCAGAGGCTGAGCCGGTCAGTCAAGCTACACTACAGTACTGCACTGCACCCAGTCCCAGACCTCATATATTTTAACATCCAACCCACCACCACAACAAACACTCATAAAAATGACTAAAAGCACCAGCTTCCCTCCATGAGCAGTCTGTGTGTACGTGTGTGTGATGTGTGTGTGTGTGTGTTAAAGTGCTATCTCCCCTCTTTTTTGCTATCGGCTACTGTCAGCTATCCCACATAAACAGTAAAGGGAGTGTGTTAACCACATCAATATTAACATCTCCTCCTACTCAGCAACCAACCTCTCCTATTTGACAGCTCTGTTGCCCTCCGCCTTAAAACTGACCGGTTATCTATACACACACTATGTTTACAGCCTCTGCATATGCAAATGAGCGCCCTATAGGCCGTGGTCAAAAGTAGTGCACTATGTAGGGAATAGGGTGCCATTTGGGACGCATCCTCAGGAATCGGATGCCTCCCCTCGAGGCCTATGTTGCCGAGTGAAATGCTCTCTACTGTTGTGTCAAGACCAGCATAAAACGATACAGCGAACAATCGCACTACTGTATTGTAGACCACACACACAGAAAGGAAAAATAGAGATTGGGTATTGCTGTCAGTGTCAGTGGGTTTCAGATGCAAGTCCTCCAGTACCCCCAACAGTACACATTTTAGTTGTAGCCCCGGACAAACATACCTGATTCAACTTGTCAAGGGCTTGATGATTAGTTGACAAGTAGAATCAGGTGTGCTTGTCAGGGGGACCACAACAATAATATGTACTGTTGGGGGTACTGGAGAACCGGAGTTAGGAAACACTGCTATAAAGTATCTCTGTGCAAAGAGACACTTACGCCTCGATCACACCGGCAGCATCATTGCATTTTGGTACACCAGAAGTACATTCATTTCCAATGGAACGCTGCGTTTGTCTTGCAGCATTGCGTAGCCGAGGCAGTTGCAGTGTATTCTGCGTCAAACTGTATGCATAGACGGCTTGACAGAAATGGTAGCAGAAGGTGAATGATGAGCTTTTGTGGCACACATATCCAGATGATGCTGCGTACTATATCGGTGTGATCAAGGCGTTAGGCTGCGTTCACACAGGCAGCCCAAATCTTTTTTTTTTGTCATTTGTCTTTTGACTAATTAGATCAGCTATGAAAAATATCTGATGTGATTGGTCAAAAGACCAATTAGTGGAAACAAAGATCAGAATTGGGCTGCCTGTGTAAAAGCCAGAGAGAGGTAGTAATAAGATTCATTGGGGAAGAAAGAAAAACTTGGCTTATGCTGTTAAGCTTGAGTGGCTACAACCAAAGAGCTCTTAGATGGTCTGGCCTTTTATAAAGAGTGTGTTTTGAGGAGAGAGGAAATACGTGTGTGCGTGTCACGGTGAGAGTGTGCTACTAATATTAACCCTGACAGAGTGTTAGGGAAATGTGGTGGAATAAAAAGTGCGATTGAAAAGTAATGGTGGTGATGATGATACAGGAAGCAGTACCAGTCACTCACCATATATAGACCACACAGGAGGTTGGTGGCACCTTAATTGGGGAGGACGGGATCGTGGTAATGGCTGGAGCGGAATAGGTGGAATGGTATCAAATCTGATGCCATTCCATTCGCTCCATTCCGGCCATTATTATGAGCCGTCTTCCCCTCACAGCCTCCACTGATAGACTACTGCCCCATAAAAAAATTACAGCTCTAGGAGCCATTAGTACAGATCTACGATCTGTTTACCCTCACCTAAGCATAACATTAACCATACAGAGAAATAACACAAAACTGACCTTAGGTTAGTGCTAGGGGAAACGTAATCCTGCTCCTGGTGGAATGATGGGTACAGTTCTAGGATAATCTTACCCTCACCTAAGACCCAACCTTAACTATTTGGGGAGAAACACGCAATCTGACCTTAGATCAGCATCATAGGGGAAACGTAATCTTACTCCTGTTGCAATGTACAATCTGCTGATTGCCCCAGTCTAGTTTGATGGAGTGCCCTACCGTAATTTGGCCTTGTAATCTAATTTGCAATGTGATACTGCATTTCATTAAGGTGGCATATCAACTGTCCTCTCTGCCCTAAAGACATGTGCTGCTAGCCTGGTCACAGGAGGTTGGTGGCACCTTAATTGGGGAGGACGGGCTCGTGGTAATGGCTGGAGCGGAATTAGTGGAATTGATAGTATCAAATACATGGTTTCCATGTGTTTGATGCCATTCAATTGACTCCGTTCCAGACATTATAATGAGCCGTCCTCCCCTCAGCAGCCTTCACTGAGCCTGGTACTGTAGGTGGGATATCAGTTGTCCTCTACTGCTCAGTCTAAAGAAGCCAACTGGCCACCGTTTGCTAGCCTGTTACCATACCTTCCATGTTCCCTTTGTTTTGTTCAGCTATTGTATTCACAACAACTTCCCAAATGATTGGAAAGTTAAAGGTCTCACAACTACAAAAGAGGCCACGCAGCACACACATAAACACACGTAAACATACTCTTCTTCCACGTATGTTTTCAGAGCGGCAGAACCATGCCAGAGAGTTGGTGAGAGAGGCTGACCTGTCACAGTGGGAAGCTATAGTCATCATGTCCGGGGACGGACTTCTGTTTGAGGTGAGGTACAAAATACAATAATCCATTCCTGCCAACATGGCATCCATTTAGCTTCTAAACCTCACCCAGTTTGCTGAGATCCGTGGCTCTGCCTGACCTTGCTTATTGTTGCACAGACACCGATTTTAAGCCTATTTGTGGACTCATCCAGCACTTTAAATGGAGAGTTTCCACTGAAAGTGCACTTTAGTTTAGACCAGGCCTTATCTTGGTCTGTGAAAGTGGCCCTAGATCTGGTGAGTCTCTGGCTGTTGGGTGGCTGTTGGGTGACCCCTGCTCTGTCTGTTGCCACAGGTGGTGAATGGCCTGATGGAGAGAGAGGACTGGGAGGAGGCCATCCAGACCCCACTGGGCATCCTACCGGGGGGCTCCGGTAACGCCCTGGCTGCCTCTATACACCACTACTCTGGGTGGGTGACACACCAATACCCCCATGTAGCAGTTAATTAGTAGCAGTTAGACACCACTACTCTTGGTTGGTGACGCACCAAGACCCCAATGTAGCAGTTAGACACCACTACTCTGGGTGGGTGACACATCAAGACCCCCAATGTAGCAGTTAGTCCCAATAATGTAATTTGAAAATGCATGCTTCCCCCTCCCCTTCCTTGAACTAATCAATCTGGCATGATTGGATTGTGGCAAGTAATGCATTGCTTTGATGTTTCCCATGTTGGATGAGTGATTAGGAAGGGAATAATGAAGGAACAAGGAAACATGAATTAAAAACAAATCTATCCAGTTGGGTGAGAAATATACTTCAAGGAAGACCGAAAAGAAGGATGCACTATAGACAACCGTCTACACAGTCACAGGGCATACTACTGCCCATATGTTTGACAAACTGTATTGAGTAAATCTCCAGAATCAGTAACAGAGAATAAACCTAATGCTGCTGGCTCTTTCTTTAACCAACACAGTATAGAACATCAACACAATGAATCACAATTACACGACCAGCATGCCCTCCTGTCTATCCGTCTCTGCCCCCACCAGAACCCCAGTCAACCAGCCACACAATGAGAGGAAGGACCCAGAGTCTGTTTTGTTCTCTCTGCCCTGCAGGGGGATCCAGAATATGATCTGCTCTGTTTTTGATCAACAGTGGTTTACTGTATCACCGGTTGTCCTATGTATATAGGCTGGTCCCAGATCTGTTTGGGCTGTAGGCTATAGGACGCAATGGTAAAACGGGTCAGTTTATAGATAGTACCCCCTCTACTGGTTGTTAAGAGATACTACACCCCAGTGGCTAATGCAAAAGTGACTAATGCAAAAGAACATACTAAGAAAATAGCTCAAACTGGTCCGATGTTTTTGTTTATAAAAACAATGTACAAAAACCGTGATGAAAGAAAGCCAAACAGACACCCCAATGGCTATTATTGAATGGTGAGCCTAATGACTAGGTTGAATATTGAATACAAACTGAATATGGATACGCTGCCATATGGACGTGACCCCAGTGGTATGGAACTCCATTGAGACGTCATTATCTAATTGGCTGTGATGTAGAGGAGAAAAGACAGCAGGCTGGGTGGTTGATGTGGGGCTAGTGGTCCCATGACCTCTCTACCGCCTCACCGCCTCCCCCCCACCCCCCAGCCCCTTCTCCCAGCTGGGCTTGTCTTTGTTGTCTGTCATGTATACCGCTAACTCCCCCCTCTCTCTCCCCCAATCATCTTCCTTCTCCCCCCATTCTCTTCCCCCCTGACAGGGCCCAGCCGGTGTCAAGCGAGGAGCTGCTCGTCAGCTGTGGCTTCCTGCTGTGTAAGGGCCTGGTGTCTCGCATGGACCTGGCATCCGTCCACCTGGGCTCCAGCCCCTCCAGCCCTACGCGCCTCTTCTCCTTCCTCTCGCTGGCCTGGGGCTTCGTGGCTGACGTGGACGTGGAGAGCGAGAAGTACCGCCACGTGGGCGCCGCCCGCTTCACCATGGGGACGTTGGTCAGGCTGGCATCGTTGAGGGTGTATAAGGGCCGTCTAGCATACCTGCCGGTTGACAAGGTGGATGGAGCGGAAGAGAATGGGCAATCGCCAGTCTCGTTGGAGGAGATGACCAGCGTGTCACCTCAACCGCCATCGTCTGCTTTCTGCTCCTCCACCCTCCTCTGCCGACCTTCGAAGGACTCGCCGTGCCAGAACGCAGCCCACCACACCTTCCACAACTCCTGTAACTCAAACAAACGCCTTCAAGGCGAAGAAGAGGGAACCCATGTCCGCTAATGCCACGCTAACGGGCCCGCCAGACTCTCTCCTGGTGCCCCTGGACCAGCCGGTGCCCAGCGACTGGGTGGTGGTGCCCGAGGAGGACTTTGTCCTCATGCTGGCCATGTACCAGTCTCACCTGGCAGAGGACCTGTATGCCGCGCCCGACTCTACACTCGATGACGGACTCATCCACCTGATATACGTCCGAGCAGGCATATCGCGCACGGCCCTGCTCCGGCTCTTCCTGGCCATGGAGAAGGGCACCCACCTAGCCAACAACTGCCCCCACCTGGTGTACGCCCGTGTGCGGGCGCTGCGGCTGGAGCCCTACTCGCCCAAAGGGGTGATCACGGTGGATGGGGAGGTGGTGGAGTATGGGCCGGTCCAGGCCCAGGTACACGGCGGGATGGCCAGGCTCATCACTAGATGATAAACAAGATCCACTGGATGGATAGCTAGCGTTATCATGTTATGCTAATAGATATGCTACGCTAGAAGCTAACTAGTTAGCATTTTCTGGACGAGTGCTAACAACTAGCGTTAGCATTTTCTGGACGATGCTAACAACTAGCATTAGCATGTTCTGGACAATGTTATGCTCACATCTAAAGGGTAGGTGGGATCAATTGACTTTTTAGTCTTGGAAGTGCCATGATGGAGTAGCAAGGCTAGAACAAACAAAAAAAATCCACAATGGGTGGGTACGTTTTATTTCTACAGAGCCCAATGTTCTCAATCTCCCCTTCCCATTAGTTTGCATTTAGGCTGTCCCAAAATGGCTTCCCACTAGCTAAAAGCAACTGACCTTTTAATTGGCTGTTGCAAGCTATGACATTTAATATATTACTAGAACTGAGGTGAGAGATAGATCAAGAGCTCTGCTGTCTTACTCCATAAGCATAACTCTAGAAATATGAACATTCTCGCCCCATTGCAAACCCCCACCCACCCACACATACAAACATTCTCCTTACCAGGGGGACATATGATGTAGGGCTTGGCCAACAGCGAGAACACCTCAAGCAGTGTCAGTCACCCACCCTGTCCCTCACACACCCTGGGCATGCTTTATGTCTATGGGAGGGCATCACTAAGCTGCCATCACAACTTGAATTTTCTCTCTTATGCAACAAATGGGGGTTGGATTGATGCCTTCATTGCTCTCTTCCGCTGTGACGTGGAAATATGGAAGATACATACAATCTCCGGGAGCCAGCATTGACATTATTAGAAACCAGCTTATTTGAACTCAAGTAATTAGGGGACTGTTGCGCCGATATCAACATCAACCATTGATGCTCAATTACAATAGGGATTGTTTTTGGTTAACTTGAAGCTTGAATCTCGAGGGCCAATAGTTTATGCTAAGGCCTAGACCCGACCCTGGACAACTTGATGACCGGTTTTGGATTTGAAAATATTTGGAGTTTATTTTGGATTAGGTATTGTTGTGATTAGCTGCAAACGCACCATACTTCCATGACTTCTTCAATCAACCAGCCACCTTACATTGACATGCAAACAAATATACTAAAGAAGACATATTTCAAGTAATTTGATATGTGCTTGTTTTATACCTCATATTTTCATGAACCACTAGCTTTAAATGGCCTAGAGTGAGAGAGACTGCCCTTACGTATTGTGCTGTGGCCTGTCCTGCAGAGGAAGGCATGCAGCACAGGTCCAGGTTAAGGGATTGATGACTTGTAGTGCCTGTATCAGGTCTCCGACTGCAGTCTTTCCCCATACACCTCCCCTCCATCCATCCTTCTCCTCCATCCAATCCATCCATCCCGACTCCTCCTTTTCTCGACACTGCAGTGCACCACAGAGCAGTCCCAGTCGCTTTTGTCTGCCTGCAGCTACAGCTGACAACCCCAACAGTACACTACACACATTCCCCTTCTCAGCCATCATCACCTAGGTGTCCTTATCATAAAGCTTTAAACACACAGAGAAGATTAACTATGAAATGATGACAAGCGCAACCAAAGGCTAATGTGATGCTAATACAGTAGCTAGCCTGAGTTCACGCTCTTGTCACAGCCTTCGGTCCTGATTCTGAACTCTCGGAACGAGGGCGATTATTCTGCCTTAAACACAAAAGGAAGGGAGGGGACACTTGATTAAACAGCACATTGGTCAGGGGATGGGAAAGAGGGAGGGATGAGGGAGAGGTTTGACTTGTTAAATGCTGCATGAGGGACCATCATTGTGTGGGATGCATCCCAAATGGCACCCTATTCTCTATAAAGTGCACTAATTTTGATCAGGGCCCATAGGGCTCTCGTCAAAAGTAGTGCACTATGTAGTGAATAGGGTGCAATTTGGCACATAACCCCTACTCCACAGATACACTGCTGTGGAGAATGAACATAATGTTTAGCATAAGGTTCTGACTGACAGTGAAAGAAATATGTTTATGTTCATATTGTTCTTTGGAACCACAAAGTGCCCCTGATATGACTGAGTGCACATTTGGGCCATGAGATTTTCCCAAAATGCAGAAATGTTAGTTTAATGTTTTGATATTGTGCAATGACTGTGGCTTTGATGTTGTAAACCTGCCCTTATTCCAGACTAAATAATTATAATGGGGAAGACAAATTCTATTTTTAAAGAAATTTGATTTGAGCTGTGCTACATGTGGAAGAAAGCGCCTTGCATTGACGTTTAAAGTACAATGATTTACTGCGCTTTTAACCCTTTCAGGGGCATGAGCTCATCTGGCGTTCCACCCCTACTGATTAATTGATTGAGCTCTGTCCTCCCCTACTGATTGCCATTTTAGAGCAGCAGCACATACATTTCCAATCCTACCTTGGTCGCGTTCCTCTGCTCAGACGTTGCATGCATCAACCAATGGTTGTGTGCCACGTTATCGACTGACAGATTGCTACATAGGTATTTTTGTGTGTCAGCTGTCTAGGAGTTGTAAGCTCTGGCAGGCGTCGGCAACACCTGGGCAGAGGAACGCGCCCCATCGCATGCTGGGAATCAATGAGTTATGATGGGAAAATGGAGGTGAAAATATAAAGACGAACATGACATCACGGTCGCTTATTTCAGTTTCTCCATGAGATAAATTGTTGTTCAGACTCCATTGATTGTCACAGGAGTCTTCTGCTTGGCTCGGGCTTGAAACATGCTCCAAAAAAATCCATTCCTTATAGCTAGCTTGGGCCATCAGTTTTTCCTGACCACTTCTCCTGACAAGAAAACTCTGGGCCCTACTCATAGCCTATGCAAAGTCTGCCTGCCTTGCTGGTGATGCAGTCCCTGGTGCTTTCTCAATTGTAACATTTATTACCCTCTTCATTTTCTCTGCTTGTTTGCACTGATTGGAAAGTATTTGGCAGATGAAAACATCTGGAAGCTCGTCTAGGCTGGCAGGCTTTCACCTGGTCAGTTCTTTCAGATCAGAGCAATGCAGGAAAAGAAACGAGGACAGATTTTAGACGATTGAGAAAGAGCCCCTGAAAACGTGTTGTGTGCCTTGAACATGTCGCCCCTTAGTGGTGGGAAGAGGGGTGTGTTGTACTGTCATGACGCATAGACTTTGGATACAACCCTGATACCTGTCCTATTCATTTCCTCATTGGATTTATGAGGAGACAGAGCTACTCCTGTAACCCATTTCCAGTTGAATTGAGTGCTTGCTTAAGAACGGAAAATGAGGATGATGAACCTTAGATGTCCCAGTTTGTGAAATCTCTGGCACAGACCCTAATATACTCAATTGTTGACACTTGAAGGTGTATAGCTTAATAACTTTGTCGGGTACTAAATCCCAAAGATCTTTGATTTGTTAGATGTTGAGACGTCTTACTGCTGCTGTTTGACTGTTGTCTTGACAGTTTTTTTCCTCAGGTGTATTTGGGAAAGTAACTGTTCTTTTTACAAATCTTGATGATTGATATTCTTTACTTGATGAGTTGAATATAGAGCTCCATTTTTCCACTTGGCAAATGTTGAATTAAAAATAATCAAATAAGTGAAAACCAAAATGTTTACTTGATTGTTTCTTTTGAATAACAAGATTAAGTTGCTGTTTTGTCCTTTTGAGTGAGGTCAACTAAACACTGTTGTACAACTAACTTTAATCCACCACAAGCGACAACCTGTAACCATACTGCTTGCAAAGTTTAATGCATCTCTTTAAACAGCTCAACGCAATGAAAGGAACTGTAAAAAAAAAATACAAATCAAGAAAAAAAAGAAATCAGCAAATGTATACATATGTCCCAAGCGTTCACATGACAACTTACAGATCAAGTTTGTTAAATATGTATTTATAGTATAATCATGACTTCTGTACAGAGGGATCAGGCTAAAAATCATACGTTTATTAGTTTACCAATACAGGCCACTGTGGAAATGTTCACATCGTACAGTCAAGTCTTGTGTCCGTTCAAGGCTTAAAGCAACATGTTACATGCTTTGGCTGGAAATCTCTCGCAGTAATGAATAAGTCTGAATAGAAACACACAGAAAATAGTACATAACTTATGTGCTTGAAATCCTCCATGTTTTCTTTCGAGACCTGGCTTCACATTTTTCCTGTTTTTGCAATAGTGGAGAAACAAGGGCATGAGAGAGAGAGAGAGAGAGATATCTAAGGTTGCAAACACTGAAGGTTTGCGGGAACCAACCAAGGCTGCAACGCTACAAGTACTGCAGCCTAAAGTGGGAGAGCAAAGGAACGTCCTTAAGGGCTTACTGTACAGGCAGCAAAGGAGAAAAGAGGAAGAAAGTCGAGGAAGAGAAGTAATGGAAGCCTGATTGCCATGCTTGGTACAGGAATTGGACAAAAAAAAACATCCCATTCACCTGTCCTTTTCTTCTTCACAATAATCAGTTTGTCTCACGCTTTGCACTCAAACTAATTTACAATGGCACATTGTACTGTCTCACACACACACTCATGAACACTAAGCATTTAGCATCTTTATTCAAGCAAAAAGGATTAGCCAACTCCCTCGTTTTTCAGTTCACAGGTAAGCACAAGGGGAATGGACCAACAGTATAATATCTGGCAAAAAGCATGAGCATAATAATATATTCCAGATGGATGTAAACAACGACTGTTCAAATAACCCAGGAAGCACGATCAGAACTAGCCCAGTTCCAGATCTGTTTGTGCATGCTTGCAAAGTTGTCAAAGACCACACAAACAGATTTGGGACCAGGCTATATAAGAACCAGGTGGCGTTAATCTCTGCACTTTCTTTCACATTACTCCTTTTAAACACTTGATCCTAGATCTGTTTGTGCTTATATCAACTACTAGTCAGAGGAGTTGGTCAAAGCACATACAGGTCTGGGACCCAGGCTACTTTCATTCTTTGGAGCACACAATGAGAGGAACCACTGACCCCTGGTGGCCATACAGAGAATAGCTCCCTGTGTTAATAAATGGAACACAATGTTTCACCCAATTCAAGCAAGTATAAACGAACCAGCAATAATTTAAAGAAATATTAAAGTAATATCACAAGTACAAGCATGACTATGTCATGGGCCATGTTGTCAAAAGTAACTCATTCACCCTTTAAACTGGGAAAATTAAAAAGGGAGAGTGTTCCAATCTTGGGGGACAAACAGTGACACGCCATTGTGCTCCAGGCAAGGGCAAGAACAAAATCAAGTATAATCTTATCAAAACATTCTGCATCCACACCCAATCTCGGTCTCCAAACTTCAATCAATCAATCTCCATCACTGAACAAACAGCAGTTGAGAGTAACATTGGAATACAATGGCTAAAGCGGTGTAATTCACCATTCAACTTCTGGGCTGAAGTTGCCATTCTCAAAGCAGATCTGGGATCAGATATTTTGTTTTATTTATTATTAGTTGTATACATTTTTCCTACCTCCGAAGTCCAGGAAAAACTGATCCCAGATCTGATGTTAGACGACCAACCTCTGAACACTGGAATGGGGGTGAATGTAGTGGGTGTCAGGCGGGGGTAACAAGCAGCTCTGTACATAGGGTCTGATAATATATTAAGAAGAACAATTCAAGTAAGGCAACATGTTGAGATGAGATAGAACTCATGTGGTGATGGAATGGATAGCGTTTTGTTACTCGTCATGTGCACTGTTGTGGCTCCGCCTCTAGTAGTAGCCCAATGAGTGAGCAGAAGAAGAGAGGATTGTGGGATAGTTCTGGAGGACCATTCTGAACGACCAGCCTCAAAGGTCAATGAAAGCTGCAAGGAAGGAAAAACATCACTACCTTGAAGATGGAGAAGGTTAAGACAACGTAATAATTCCATGGCGAAGCGTTAGAAAATAAACATTAATTGGACCAGCGCCAGAGCGAAAATGAATGGAAGTTAATGTTAGCAGTGCAGAAAGTTTGCCATCAAAGGGGAAAATAAACATAATCATAGTGAATGTCAGCTAACTACTCAGCAAACACATAGCATAACTGTTTCTGTCATTCTAATCATTTAAAAAAAAATCTAATTATCTACAGCCACAACTTGATTTCCCGACTGCTGGTCACGTTTTCAATGCTAATCCTGTAGAATCAACAACGCTGCTGGTCCAATGAATGTGTTTATTTTCTAACACTGCCGCATTGAATTATTACATTTTCAACCTAGCCTTGATCCCTTGTAGAATAAAAAAAGATGTCAAGTTGAGTCTTAAGACAGAAATGGGTGATATAACTAAACGTTTGTACAGTGTGACAAAGTTATCAAGTCTTAGAATGGAAACTTTCTACAGTCAAAGATATTAGAGAGCTAATTTGACCTTACCTAGAGACACTGTCCTTCATATATTTTTTACATGTAACTGCACACCTCTATTCTAGAGCCAGGTCTCTCCTCAGGGATATACCGTAGGGCTTAGTAGGTTATATAACAGTCCAGAAGTAGTGATTTATGTAAACTTGTCACTCAAGTATTTCTGCAACGAGATGTTTTTGGTGTGAGCGATTGGCGAGGAAACCAGCAAGGACATAGCAGAGTGGAGCGGTTGTAGGTGGGCAGTTTATAACATTCAGATAGTTAGGTGTGTCTCTAGAGCGAGAAAGAACGAGAGGAGCAGGGTAAAAAGCGAACAACAAGTAATCTACTTTAAAAAGAAACTCAATACGTCAGCATGTCAAAAGGTGCCCAACCCTGCAGAGATTGTCCGTTGATTGGAGAGTGCAGGGTGGTAAAGGGGCACAGGAGCAGTGCTAAAAGGTGCCCTCCAGGGTCAAAGGAGCCAGGCATACTGGGAAACGTAGTTCAGAGAAACCCAGCTTTGAGAATCTGTCCGGGTTGCCCTTTTTGACCCTGCCGATTCCAGGACGCCATGGCTACTGTAACAGTCTCAATTATTTTATTTTTTTTAAGATCCAATTGACCCAGCAGAGTAACATTTTTAAATTTGTGCTAAGAAATCAAATTTGTGGTGACAATTCCCAAAGAATGTCTCTCTTCAGGTAATTCCACTACCCCTTACAGCAGCTATAGACGATGCAAGTCAATGGCACCTTTTTAAAATCAAACCAGCTTCTCTACATCTCTCCTTCCTTTCTCCCTTCCTCCCGCCTCCCTCGTCCGTCAGGGCCTAGGAGGGCCCACGAGGGGCAGACGTGTGGCGCCGCCTTCCAGTCGAGGCTCTCGCTCCTTGTCCGGCTGTCCATGAGAGCTCAGAAGGTCCGATATGGGGGGGGGTTAGACTCCCATAAGACACTCCCCCCGTCCCGCCTCATCTGGCCTCTGGACATTGAAGGAAAGCGCATACACCCAGTTAGCTTCTAGTGGTCTGAGGGAGGGGAGGAGAGGGGCAAGAGGGCACTAGATAGATGGCCGAGGGGCAGGGGCACTGGGCAGCAGTTGGGCAAAGGGGGATCAGAGGGTACGGGGGCTATTTGGGAGATAATTGGGGGCACAGTGCAGCTCTTGGAGGGTGGGCTGAGGATTGAGGAGGAGGAGGGCGTTGGGGGAGGCACTAGTCACTTACTTGTCCTCTATGTGGTCGGGGATGGAGGCGGCGGCCAGGGCGGCTCGGTACTGCAGCAGCACGCTGCGCACGCTCTTCACAAAGCCCTTGGAGAGCGGAAAGAGGGGGAAGCCAATGTCCGGGTATCCGCTCCGCTCGGGCAGGAAGCTCCGGTAGCTCTTCCTGCGCTTCTTTGGTCGCACCGCCGGCTGGCTGCCGCCAGCAGAGTCCGAGGAGGCCCCCCTAACCGACCCGGAGACCACCACACTCGCCCCGGCCACCTCACTGGCCGAGACGGCGCCGTCGCAGTCCAAGTTCTGGCTGAGCTCCTGCTGGGAGGCGGCGGTGGTGGAAAGGCTCAGGGCAGAGTCCTCCAGCTCTTCATCCCCGGTGCCTGGGGCTTGTTGGGGGTGCTGTGGGCCAGCAGATCCAAGGGGAGCGTCTCGTCCAGAGGCCCCACTGAGGGAGGCCTGTCCCGGGATGGTCTTGGCGGAGGGCCTCTCTCGGCTAGCTCGTGGAGCTCCAGCCAGGCCTCCAGGCGGTGCACAAGGCGCCAGCCACTGGAGGTGAAGTGCTGCCGGATCTCCTGCTGGAACACCTGTTTGGAAACAGACAAAATAATGATTATGGCTCAATCTCACCATGATCTGAATCAAAACCTATAATAATAATTTATTCAACTTCTATAGCGCTTCAAGACCAAAAACAAAACAAACAAGATATCATGACAGGTCAACCAGTAGAGGCCAAGTCTTCCCTCCGAAGATGGAGGGTCAGTTGATGGCTTGAGCGGAGGGAGCTGGTCCGAGGATGGTAGATGGTGATGGAGAGGGCAAGTCTGGAAACCAGCCTGAGTCTTATAGCCACTGGACTTCTCCTCTTCCACTCTGTGTAGCACCCACTTGGATGATGCCTCAGCAGATCTGGGCGTCAGAAAGTTCATCACACAAAGTTCAGAATAGTAGCCAGTAGTCCTCACTACGAGCCCTCTTCATCAGCACTGCTGTATTCCTCCATCTCCCATTCCTCTTGAATTTGAGGTGACTCCTCAAATTAATGTTCAAAAGAACTGGCAGCCAGGTGAAACCAAAAAAGCTGGTAGCCTACTGTATCCAGATGCATTTTTCAAACAAAAACATTATAGTTCACCTATCAGTCAATCTGCAAATTCGTGGCTCAAAAACATAAGGCATATGCAATAAAAACTAATTGTTAACAAAAACGTTAATTATTTTTGTGTTTTTATTTTTACAAATACATTTACATTTTAGTCATTTAGCAGACGCTCTTATCCAGAGCGACTTACAGGAGCAATTAGGGTTAAGTGCCTTGCTCAAGGGCACATCGACAGATTTTTCACCTAGTTGGCTCGGGGATTAGAACCAGCGACCTTTCGGTTACTGGCACAACGCTCTTAACCACTAAGCTACCTGCCGCCCCATAAGTACAATAGTTACAGACCACTCTACCACGGCAACCATCCAACTAGAACCATCCATCGCCACCTGCCATTTGTCACCAACTCATCCATTAATAAGATAACGGACAAACGTTTTCTTAAATCTTCAGAAAATTGAAATGTGTCTTTGGCACTGACTTACAGGTCAAATGTGTACATTAACTATCAGTATACAATAACGCTCCTTCAGTTTTTTGGAGGGATTTTTACTGTGTGTGTGTATTCACACAAATATAATCAAATCATATAAAATCTACACAAAACAGATAGACTCTAGATAAAACAAAATCTGATGAAATTGTATCCCGACCTCTATGGGTGTCTGCAGCAGCTGGGTCATGGACTGCACCATCTTGATGAGGGCCATCTCGTTGTAGCAGCGGCTGTTCTCATAGCCCTCCTGCAGGCCCCGGTCGCTGTCGAAACCTGCCTCGTTGTAGTAGGGCTCGTTGACCAGGATCAGGCCTGGGGGAGACAACAGCACACTCTTTAGATTCTTCAAGACCCACAATGAAGCATTAAAGGCCCAGTGCAGTGAAAAACGTGATTGTCCTGCATTTTATGTACACAGAGTAGACGAAACATTAAGCACACCTGCTCTTTCCATGACAGACTGACCAGGTGAAAGCTATGATCCCTTATTGATGTCACTTGTTAAATCCACTTCAATCAGTGTAGATGAAGGGGAGGAGAGAGGTTAAAGAAGAACTTTAAGCCCTGAGACAATTGAGACATGGATTGTGTATGTGTGCCATTCAGAGGGTGAATGGGCAAGACAAAATATTTAAGTGCCTTTGAACAGGGTATGGTAGTAGGTGCCATGCGTACAGGTTTGTGTCAAGAACTGCGACGTTGCTGGGTTTTTCACGCTCAACAGTTTCCCATGTGTATCAAGAATGGTCCACCACACAAAGGACATCCAGCAAACGTGACACGATTATGGGAAGCATTGGAGTCAACATGGGCAAGCATCCTTGTGGAATGCTTTCGACACCTTGTAGAGTCCATGCCCCAACGAATTGAGGCTGTTCTGAGGGCAAATATGGGGGTGCAACGCAATATGAGGAAGGTGTTCCTAATGGTTGGTATACTCAGTGTGTATTTCCACACTATGAGGTTGGAATAATGCTGTGAAAATTATGATAATAGCCTTTTAGTGTAAGAGCTGTTAAAAAGACCACCTGACATTTCAGCCTGTTTTGGTGGGATAGAGTTACAGTGGGGAAAAAAAGTATTTAGTCAGCCACCAATTGTGCAAGTTCTCCCACTTCAAAAGATGAGGCCTGTAATTTTCATCATAGGTACACGTCAACTATGACAGACAAATTGAGTATTTTTTTCCCAGAAAATCACATTGTAGGATTTTTAATGAATTTATTTGCAAATTATGGTGGAAAATAAGTATTTGGTCAATAACAAAAGTTTCTCAATACTTTGTTATATACCCTTTGTTGGCAATGACACAGGTCAAACGTTTTCTGAAAGTCTTCACAAGGTTTTCACACACGGTTGCTGGTATTTTGGCCCATTCCTCCATGCAGATCTCCTCTAGAGCAGTGATGTTTTGGGGCTGTCGCTGGGCAACACGGACTTTCAACTCCCTCCAAAGATTTTCTATGGGGTTGAGATCTGGAGACTGGCTAGGCCACTCCAGGACCTTGAAATGCTTCTTCGAAGCCACTCCTTCGTTGCCCGGGCGGTGTGTTTGGGATCATTGTCATGCTGAAAGACCCAGCCACGTTTCATCTTCAATGCCCTTGCTGATGGAAGGAGGTTTTCACTCAAAATCTCACGATACATGGCCCCATTCATTCTTTCCTTTACCGGATCAGTCGTCCTGGTCCCTTTGCAGAAAAACAGCCCCAAAGCATGATGTTTCCACCCCCATGCTTCACAGTAGGTATGGTGTTCTTTGGATGCAACTCAGCATTCTTTGTCCTCCAAACACGACGAGTTGAGTTTTTACCAAAAGTTCTATTTTGGTTTCATCTGACCATATGACATTCTCCCAATCCTCTTCTGGATCATCCAAATGCACTCTAGCAAACTTCAGACGGGCCTGGACATGTACTGGCTTAAGCAGGGGGACACGTCTGGCACTGCAGGATTTGAGTCCTGGCGGCGTAGTGTGTTACTGATGGTAGGCTTTGTTACTTTGGTCCCAGCTCTCTGCAGGTCATTCACTAGGTCCCCCCGTGTGGTTCTGGGATTTTTGCCCACCGTTCTTGTGATCATTTTGACCCCACGGGGTGAGATCTTGCGTGGAGCCCCAGATCGAGGGAGATTATCAGTGGTTTTGTATGTCTTCCATTTCCTAATAATTGCTCCCACAGTTGATTTCTTCAAACCAAGCTGCTTACCTATTGCAGATTCAGTCTTCCCAGCCTGGTGCAGGTCTACAATTTTTGACAGCTCTTTGGTCTTGGCCATAGTGGAGTTTGGAGTGTGACTGTTTGAGGTTGTGGACAGGTGTCTTTTATACTGATAACAAGTTCAAACAGGTGCCATTAATACAGGTAACGCGTGGAGGACAGAGGAGCCTCTTAAAGAAGAAGTTACAGGTCTGTGAGAGCCAGAAATCTTGCTTGTTTGTAGGTGACCAAATACTTATTTTCCACCATAATTTGCAAATAAATTCATAAAAAATCCTACAATGGGATTTTCTGGATATTCTTTACTCAATTTGTCTGTCATAGTTGACGTGTACCTATGATGAAAATTACAGGCCTCTCTCATCTTTTTAAGTGGGAGAACTTGCACAATTGATGGCTGACTAAATACTTTTTTTCCCCACTGTATGTCCTGCCTGGTGACATCACCAGGCGGTAAATTAGGTTCTAGACAGACCAATAAGAGAATTCCAAACCTCTCTGCCAATAACAGCTAGTTTTCCCCTCCCCACTCAGACCACTTCCAGACAGTCCTAGCAGAATTATTGCTTGAGAAACTGCTCTTTGCTAAGAAGCTATTTTTGTTTCTTTTTGACCATTTTAAATTTAAAACAATCACAGTAAGGTATTTAATGTTACCCAGGAATGATTTGATATTGAGATAAAAACGGCTGCATTGGACCTTTAAGTTACAAAGGACCCAAATACCTCAGAAATCAAAGACATTCACACATTAACCCTTTATTCTAGTGTACGTAAAGGTTCAAATACCACAAACCCCTTTATAACAGTTAAAATGTATTCAGCCTTTTGTGGAATAACCTGTACAAGCCTATTAGCCTAGTTTGTGATAGCAACAAATCCTATGATTGTCTCCAAAATCCTGAGCTGAATATTGCTGATAGGAAGGTGAGGCAGTTTAACCACAACTGTCTTGTCAGAGCGTGATGGTGTGTGGCACTCACTGCGGCCGGAGCAGACAAGAGCAAATGAACAGCATGAATAAAACATACGCTTCTGCTGCAGGGGGGACAACGGGAGGGGGATGTGTGGTCCCTAAAGGACCAGAACCTGACTGGAAATGAGGATTCAGGATGAGAGGGGGGGTGAAGGATCAAATCAAACCAAGATTGTGTGTGTGTGTAAGACTAGGTCTAATGAGGTCAGTTCAGGCTCACCTTGGATGGAGATGAGCACTTGCAGCAGGCTAGACTTGCTGGTCCACCTCTCTGTACCCTGAGGATTGATAAACAGGGAAGACTGTGAGGCACATTTTATACAAACAGATAATGTTCAAAACAATATATTTAAAAAAAGGGAAAGGGACAGTTATGGGTGTTCTGAGAACAGACAAAGGGACAGTTATGGGTGTTCTAGGGACAGTTATGGGTGTTCTAGGGACAGTTATGGGTGTTCTAGGGACAGTTATGGGTGTTCTAGGGACAGTTATGGGTGTTCTAGGGACAGTTATGGGTGGTCTAAGTATCACACTTTTGTAGGGGTGGATAAAGGTCTACTTTTACCTTGCCGATCCAGGTGCCCAGCAGGCTGACGCAGACCTTGCCGTTGTCGTAGAGGTTGGGGTTGAGGCGCCCGCTGCACTGGGACAGGTAGCGGAAGAGGGGCGGCACCGACGGGTAAATGTTTGGCAGCTGGATGTCGAACAGGAACAGGCCGTCCTCGTAAGGGGTGCGCGTGGGCCCTTTGATCAGGGCCGAGAATAGGTCCTACGAAGAGAGGGGGAGAGGAAGAGGGGAATGGGGAACCACTTACATGTCAACGAGTGTAGCTCATTTTCACTATCATCAGAATTATCATCACTTATCTTCAAAATAACCACGCACTGCTCTCAAACTTAGATGAAGAGTTTTTAAATCAAGTGTTTAATGAGAGCAGAGAAACTGGCAGCTCAAAACCGGAGTCACTTTAGGCACTGAAGAGTGGTCTGATGCAATTTAATACTTGACTGTAATCGACTACATTCGGATCACTTCCAAACGGGTCTCTTGTCAAGTGTGTGTGAGCGTACCATGCGGTCCTCGAAGGTTTTGACCATGATGCCGTCGGGCAGCGAGGTGGCCAGCAGAGCCATCTCCTTCCTCACAGTGCTGAAAAACTTCTTGGCCTCGGCCGGCTGGAACTCCATCTTCTTAAAGGTGTGGGTGTCTGGCAGGGGTCAGAGACATTTTTAGGTATTCCAACAAGGCATTTAGTATTTGAAAAGGCCATTTTAAGTAATGGACCAGTGCATTAAAAGTTATAACAGGCCATTTTTGGGGTCATGATGTGTATTCTTCTGCCAGTATTACTAGTTTAGTGGATGTCTCCGTAACAATGCATCCAACAATGACAAGCTAAAAGCGCAGTATTCCGTCCTCACCTGGTGACCACTCCAGCACAGAAAACACCTCTCCCTTGGCACTGGTGAAGGTTACGCCGGGCTTGCCACCACTCTGTTGGCACAGAACAGGCGTATCGCTGGGCCATTCTGGCGCCGCGCCTGGCGTCCTCGCCGTCTCCTCCTGGGGCCTTTCTTCGCCCCCTCTTTCCCCTCCTTCTGTACTCCCACCTCCTCCTGCCCCGCCTCCTACGGCCTCCACCACCGCCTCCATCCGCTCCTCCTCCACGATGGCCACATTGTCCAGGGTCTTCCTCAGGTTCTCCTGGAGCTTCTTGATGTCATCCAGGAAGCGTTTCTCCTTGGTGGGCTTCTCGGGCGTGATGGCAGTTGCGGCGTTGGCGTTAGTCCCGTTGGCGGAGGGCACGGCACCGGACGTGGGCGAGGTAGGCGAGCCGCCGGTCCATAGCTGCTCCACCGTCATGTTCTTCAGGCTCTCCAGGATTTTCAGGGCCTCCTTGAGCTCGCGGAAGCCCCGCGGCGTGCCCTCTTTCCCGGGGAGCTTCTCTGCGGCATCACCCCCTCCTGCTCCAGGGGTGGTTCCTCCAGCACTGGTGCCTGGGCTGGCTATAGCTCCAGCTCCATCCAGGTCCTCTGTGGAGTTAGGGGGCTTGGTGGGGGTGGTGGCCCCTGCTTTGCCACCCTCCTCGAGGGGGATAATGAAGGGGCTGGAGCCGGTGGGGGTGGGGGCCGGGGTGGCGGTGTCGTCGTTGCCGGGGTGCTGGTCGTCCTCGTTGGTGGTCAGGCCGTTGTCCGTCTCCCAGCTGTCGCTCTCGTCCTCCCACTCCTCCGTGGACAGGCCACTGCTGCTCTCCTCCAAAGAGTCATAGTCCGTTTCCTCGATCTCAGACTCCACGTTGTACAGGTGCTAGATGGAGGGGGGTTAGAGAAACTAAATCACTGCGTTTATACGCACTCATTAATCATTAATAAATGCTAACATTCATTAAGTGCTTTTTGTGTCAATATCAAATGTCGTTATAGAATAATACATATTTTTAAAAGGGCAGCATGCAAGTTAAACACAGCAGCATGTTATCCGGAACACAAATTCAGATTGAAAACATAATTAGCATGAACACATAATTAACATGAACAGAAACCTGAGCAAGAAGGTACAATAGTAGCACACTTCATTGACAAACATAACAGAAACCAACAGAGCCACCAATTAGTGACCACTACAACCTCGCATGCGGACAGCAAACTACAACTACTGCACGTGAGGGACAGAAAGACTACAATTACCATGAGTACCTGTGGCAGGACGATGGTCATGGAGTTGTCGGCCCACACCACCTCCACCTTGCTGCTCACGTCCACTCTGAAGACCTGACCTACTGACGTCTGGGCAGGTAAAAAAAGATATAAAGACCGGTATGTGAAAATACTCTTTCTACACTATGCTTTTAGCAACTATGGTGGATCTGTAACCAGTCCAAAGCACCTGCACAACGTGGACAGGCAAAGAACACCAAGCACCACGGGGAAAACTACTAACATGTCAACTGACAAAATTAGAGACTTTTTCGAACTTACATCGTTCTCGCAATCTGTATTGCGCCCGTTCTCAGAGTTCCCTATCCTGATGACGATATCAGTGGTACGGAAGTGGAAGTCTGGGTGGTCGGCGATGTCGTACACACTAACATCCTCCTCTTCTCCTATAACCTAAACAAACAAAACCACCACTAATTGGACTGATATCATGCAGCTCAAATGACACCCTATATAGTGCACTATTTGTGACAAAAGCCATAGGACCATGAGGCTATTGCCTTGGCCCAAAGTAGTGCACCACATGTGGAATAGTGTAATTTGGAATAGACTCATTTGGAAGAGAGTCATTTCAGATTTGCCCAAAATCAACTTCTATAGAGCTATTAATGGAATATAAAAAAGGTTGTTCCCCGGGCGACCCCAGCCGATCTACAATGGCCAGCAGACTGACCTCCACGTCGTCGCTGGAGGCGTTGAGTTTGATCCACTTCACGGCACACGTCCTGCCCTTGTGGTCGCCCGACTGGATGACCCCGTACATGCCCGGGTCCGTAGGGGCTTGGGCTGTGGGACCACACACACACACACAGAGAGAGACAGACACACACACACACACACACACACAGAGAGACAGACACACACACAGAGCTGAAGTTAGTCCCTGACCTGAGGTAAAAAATGTATCACCAAGGACACCAAGTACGAAAGTCAACCTGATAAATAGCTCCCTCGTTCATTTCCTCCACAGATACAGAACCAAAATAAACTCTATATTTAAACCATGTTAAATATAGACGATGGAGTAAACATGGTGGTACAGTCAAACAATGGCCTAAATATGAGCCTAATCTAATGCCTGATCTACAGTGGGGAAAAAAAGTCTTTAGTCAGCCACCAATTGTGCAAGTTCTCCCACTTAAAAATATGAGAGGCCTGTAATTTTCATCATAGGTACACGTCAACTATGACAGACAAATTGAGGGGGAAAAAAATCCAGAAAATCACATGGTAGGATTTTTTATGAATTTATTTCCAAATTATGGTGGAAAATAAGTATTTGGTCACCTACAAACAAGCAAGATTTCTGGCTCTCACAGACCTGTAACTTCTTCTTTAAGAGGCTCCTCTGTCCTCCACTCGTTACCTGTATTAATGGCACCTGTTTGAACTTGTTATCAGTATAAAAGACACCTGTCCACAACCTCAAACAGTCACACTCCAAACTCCACTATGGCCAAGACCAAAGAGCTGTCAAAGGACACCAGAAACAAAAATTGTAGACCTGCACCAGGCTGGGAAGACTGAATCTGCAATAGGTAAGCAGCTTGGTTTGAAGAAATCAACTGTAGGAGCAATTATTAGGAAATGGAAGACATACAAGACCACTGATAATCTCCCTCGATCTGGGGCTCCACGCAAGATCTCACCCCGTGGGGTCAAAATGATCACAAGAACGGTGAGCAAAAATCCCAGAACCACACGGGGGGACCTAGTGAATGAACTGCAGAGAGCTGGGACCAAAGTAACAAAGCCTACCATCAGTAACACACTACGCCGCCAGGGACTCAAATCCTGCAGTGCGAGACGTGTCCCCCTGCTTAAGCCAGTACATGTCCAGGCCCGTCTGAAGTTTGCTAGAGTGCATTTGGATGATCCAGAAGAGGATTGGGAGAATGTCATATGGTCAGATGAAACCAAAATATAACTTTTTGGTAAAAACTCAACTCGTCGTGTTTGGAGGACAAAGAATGCTGAGTTGCATCCAAAGAACACCATACCTACTGTGAAGCATGGGGGTGGAAACATCATGCTTTGGGGCTGTTTTTCTGCAAAGGGACCAGGACGACTGATCCGTGTAAAGGAAAGAATGAACGGGGCCATGTATCGTGAGATTTTGAGTGAAAACCTCCTTCCATCAGCAAGGGCATTGAAGATGAAACGTGGCTGGGTCTTTCAGCATGACAATGATCCCAAACACACCGCCCGGGCAACGAAGGAGTGGCTTCGTAAGAAGCATTTCAAGGTCCTGGAGTGGCCTAGCCAGTCTCCAGATCTCAACCCCATAGAAAATCTTTGGAGGGAGTTGAAAGTCCGTGTTGCCCAGCGACAGCCCCAAAACATCACTGCTCTAGAGGAGATCTGCATGGAGGAATGGGCCAAAATACCAGCAGTGTGTGAAAATCTTGTGAAGACTTACAGAAAACGTTTGACCTGTGTCATTGCCAACAAAGGGTATATAACAAAGTATTGAGAAACTTTTGTTATTGACCAAATACTTATTTTCCACCATAATTTGCAAATAAATTCATAAAAAATCATACAATGTGATTTTCTGGATTTTTTTTCCCCAATTTGTCTGTCATAGTTGACGTGTACCTATGATGAAAATTACAGGCCTCTCATCTTTTGAAGTGGGAGAACTTGCACAATTGGTGGCTGACTAAATACTTTTTTTCCCCACTGTACATTACAGACCTGAACCGTACTGTGCTGGCTCTGATATTTTATTTTCTAGTCCAGCAATTATAGTCAGTGTTTCTCCTATATTAATTTTTGGGATAGTATATTTTTTTTCCTGTGTAAACTTAAACAACTAAAACCACATACAAATCGTGTAGAAAAGATAATGTCACTATATACCGTATACATACACACACACAAAGTACCAGTCAAAAGTTTGGACACACCTACTCATTCAAGGGTTTGTCTTAATTTTTTACATTGTAGAATAATAGTGAAGACATCAAAACTACAACACATATGGAATCATGTAGTAAGCAAAAAAAGTGTTAAACAAACCAAAATATTTGAGATTCTTCAAATAGCCACCCTTTGCCTTGATGACAGCTGGTCTGGGCTTAGTGGGACTATCATTTGTTTTTCAACAGGTCAATGACCCAACACACCTCCAGGCTGTGTAAGGGCTATTTTATCAAGAAGGAGAGTGATGGAGTGCTGCACCAGATGATCTGGCCTCCACAATCCCCCGACCTCAACCCAATTGAGATGGTTTGGGATGAGTCAGACCGCAGAGTGAAGGAAAAGCAGCCAACAAGCATATGTGGGAACTCCTTCAAGACTGTTGGAAAAGCATCCCGGGTGAAGCTGGTTGAGAGAATGCCAAGAGTGTGCAAAGCTGTCATCAAGGCAAAGGGTTGCAATTTGAAGAATCTCAAATATAGAATATATTTTGATTCGTTTAACAATTTTTTGGCTTCTACATGATTCCATATGTGTTATTTCATAGTTTTGATGTCTTCACTATTATTCTACAATGTAAAAAATAGTAAAAATAAAGAAAAACCCTTGAATGAGTAGGTGTCCATACTTTTGACTTGTAGTGTATGTACAGTGCATTCGGGGAAAGTATTCAGACCCCTTGACTTTATCCATATTTTGTTACGTTACAACCTTATTCTAAAATTGATTACATTTTTTTTTTCAACAGACCAAATAATCATGTTTCTCATGGTCTGAGAGTCCTTTAGGTGCCTTTTGGCAAACTCCAAGCGGGCTGTCATGTGTCATTTACTGAGGAGTGGCTTCCGTCTGGCCACTCTACCATAATGGCCTGATTTGTGGTGTGATGCAGAGATGGTTGTCCTTCTGGAAGGTTTCCCATCTCCACAGAGGAACTCTAGAGCTCTGCCAAAGTGACCATCGGGTTCTTGGTCACCTCCCTGACCAAGCCCTTCTCCCCAGATTGCTCAGTTTGGCCGGGCGGCCAGCTCTAGGAAGAGTCTTGGTGGTTCCACACTTCTTCCATTTAAGAATGATGGAGGCCACCGTGTTCTTGGAGACCTTCAATGCTACAGACATTTTTGGTATCCTTCTCCAGATCTGTGCCTCGACACAATCCTGTCTCTGAGCTCTACGGACAATTCCTTCGAACTCATGGCTTGGTTTTTGCTCTATCATGCACTGTCAACTGTGGGACTTTATATAGACAGGTGTGTGCCTTTCCAAATCATGTCCAATCGATTGAATTTACCGCAGTTGGACTCCAATCAAGTTGTAGAAACATCTCAAGGATGATCAATGGAAACAGGATGCACCTGTGCTCAATTTTGAGTATCATAGCAAAGGGTCTGAATACTTATGTAAATAACTTATCTTTTTTTTTTTTTTTTTTTTTTATATATATACACATTTGCAAACATTTCTAAAAACCTGTTTTCGCTTTGTCATTATGGGGTATTGTGTGTAGATTGATGAGGAATAAAATGTGTTTAAACAATTTTAGAATAAGGCTGTAACGTAACAAAATGTGGAAAAGGGGAAGGGTCTGAATACTTTCCAAATGCACTGTACATACATACATACATACATACATACATACATACATACATACATACACAGTAGACACTGTACAGTCGTGGTCAAAAGTTTTGAGAATGACACAAATACTAATTTTCACAAAGTCTGCTGCCTCAGTTTTGATGATGGCAATTTGCATATACTCCAGAATGTCATGAAGAGTTATCAGATGAATTGCAATTAATTGCAAAGTCCCTCTTTGCCATGAAAATGAACTTAATCCCCCAAAAACATTTTCACTGCATTTCAGCCCTGCCACAAAAGGACCAGCTGACATCATGTCAGTGATTCTCTCGTTAACACAGGTGAGAGTGTTGACGAGGACAAGGCTGGAGATCACTCTGTCATGCTGATTGAGTTAGAATAACAGACTGGAAGCTTTAAAAGGAGGGTGGTGCTTGAAATCATTGTTCTTCCTCTGTTAACCATGGTTACCTGCAAGGAAACACATGCCGTCATCATTGCTTTGCACAAAAAGGGCTTCACAGGCAAGGGATTTTGCTGCTAGTAAGATTGCACCTAAATCAACCATTTATCGGATGATCAAGAACTTCAAGGAGAGAGGTTCAATTGTTGTGAAGGTGTCAGGGCACCCAAGAAAGTCCAGCAAGCGCCAGGACCGTCTCCTAAAGTTGATTCAGCTGCGGGATCAGGGCACCACCAGTGCAGAGCTTGCTCAGGAATGGCAGCAGGCAGGTGTGAGTGCATCTGCACGCACAGTGAGGCAAAGACATTTGGAGGATGGCCTGGTGTCAAGAAGGGCAGCAAAAAAGCCACTTCTCTCCAGGAAAAACATCAGGGACAGACTGATATTCTGCAAAAGGTACAGGGATTGGACTGCTGAGGACTGGGGTAAAGTCATTTTCTCTGATGAATCCCCTTTCTGATTGTTTGGGGCATCCGGAAAACACCTTGTCCGGAGAAGACAAGGTGAGCGCTACCATCAGTCCTGTGTCATGCCAACAGTAAAGCATCCTGAGACCATTCATGTGTGGGGTTGCTTCTCAGCCAAGGGAGTGGGCTCACTCACAATTTTGCCTAAGAACACAGCCATGAATAAAGAATGGTACCAACACATCCTCAGAGAGCAACTTCTCCCAACCATCCAAGAACAGTTTGGTGATGACCAATGCCTTTTGCAGCATGATGGAGCACCTTGCCATAAGGCAAAAGTGACAACTAAGTGGCTCGGGGAACAAAACATCGACATTTTGGGTCCATGGCTAGGAAACTCCCCAGACCTTAATACCATTGAGAACTTGTGGTCGATCCTCAAGAGGCGGATGGACAAACAAAACCCCACAAATTCTGACAAACTCCAAGCATTGATTATGCAAGAATGGGTTGCCATCAGTCAGGTTGTGGCCCAGAAGTTTATTGACAGCATGCCAGGGCGGATTGCAGAGGTCTTGAAAAAGGGTCAACACTGCAAATATTGACTCTTTGCATAAACTTAATGTAATTGTCAATAAAAGCCTTTGACACTTATGGAATGCTTGTAATTATACTTCAGTATACCATAGTAACATCCGACAAAAATATATAACACTGAATCAGCGAACTTTGTGAAGACCAATACTTCTGTCATTCTCAAAACATTTGACCACGACTGTACGTACATACACACACACACACACACACACACACACACACACATACATATATATATATATATATATATATATATATATACATATATATATATATATATATATATATATATATATATATATATATATACATACATATACATACACACACACAGTGGGGAAAAAAAAGTATTTAGTCAGCCACCAATTGTGCAAGTTCTCCCACTTAAAAAGATGAGAGGCCTGTAATTTTCATCATAGGTACACGTCAACTATAACAGACAAAATTAGAAAAAAAATCAAGAAAATCACATTTTTAATGAATTTATTTGCAAATTATGGTGGAAAATAAGTATTTGGTCAGTAACAAAAGTTTCTCAATACTTTGTTATATACCCTTTGTTGGCAATGACACAGGTCAAACGTTTTCTGTAAGTCTTCACAAGGTTTTCACACACTGTTGCTGGTATTTTGGCCCATTCCTCCATGCAGATCTCCTCTAGAGCAGTGATGTTTTGGAGCTGTCGCTGGGCAACACGGACTTTCAACTCCCTCCAAAGATTTTCTATGGGGTTGAGATCTGGAGACTGGCTAGGCCACTCCAGGACCTTGAAATGCTTCTTACGAAGCCACTCCTTCGTTGCCCGAGCGGTGTGTTTGGGATCATTGTCATGCTGAAAGACCCAGCCACGTTTCATCTTCAATGCCCTTGCTGATGGAAGGAGGTTTTCACTCAAAATCTCACGATACATGGCCCCATTCATTCTTTCCTTTACACGGATCAGTCGTCCTGGTCCCTTTGCAGAAAAACAGCCCCAAAGCATGATGTTTCCACCCCCATGCTTCACAGTAGGTATGGTGTTCTTTGAATGCAACTCAGCATTCTTTGTCCTCCAAACACGACGAGTTGAGTTTTTACCAAAAAGTTCTATTTTGGTTTCATCTGACCATATGACATTCTCCCAATCCTGTTCTGGATCATCCAAATGCACTCTAGCAAACTTCAGACGGGCCTGGACATGTACTGGCTTAAGCAGGGGGACACGTCTTGCACTGCAGGATTTGAGTCCCTGGTGGCGTAGTGTGTTACTGATGGTAAGCTTTGTTACTTTGGTCCCAGCTCTCTGCAGGTCATTCACTAGGTCCCCCCGTGTGGTTCTGGGATTTTTGCTCACCGTTCTTGTGATCATTTTGACCCCACGGGGTGAGATCTTGCGTGGAGCCCCAGATCGAGGGAGATTATCAGTGGTCTTGTATGTCTTCCATTTCCTAATAATTGCTCCCACAGTTGATTTCTTCAAACCAAGCTGCTTACCTATTGCAGATTCAGTCTTCCCAGCCTGGTGCAGGTCTACAATTTTGTTTCTGGTGTCCTTTGACAGCTCTTTGGTCTTGGCCATAGTGTAGTTTGGAGTGTGACTGTTTGAGGTTGTGGACAGGTGTCTTTTATACTGATAACAAGTTCAAACAGGTGCCATTAATACAGGTAACGAGTGGAGGACAGAGGAGCCTCTTAAAGAAGAAGTTACAGGTCTGTGAGAGCCAGAAATCTTGCTTGTTTGTAGGTGACCAAATACTTATTTTCCACCATAATTTGCAAATAAATTCATAAAAAATCCTACAATGGGATTTTCTGGATTTTGTTTTCTCAATTTGTCTGTCATAGTTGACGTGTACCTATGATGAAAATTACAGGCCTCTCTCATCTTTTTAAGTGGGAGAACTTGCACAATTGGTGGCTGACTAAATACTTTTTTCCCCCACTGTATATAAGGCCTGAATACGAGGGGAAGTGTGCTAGCTACTTACGTCGTTTGTCGACAACAAAGTCTCCGGGGCAGAACTCGTGGTTGTCCAGGTGCTGGATGGGGATGAGGTCGTTGGAGCGGATGAGGGTCTCCATACGACCGTCCTTCCAGAGGACGTCGGCCGAGGTCTTGGTGGACACCACCTCTACCGCCACCCTGACGGTAAAAAACAGGGAGATGGCAGATATTAGAACTAGTGACTTACTAACTAATACTGGAAGTTGTGTCTTCACTGACAGAGCCTCACTATTACAGTAAGTTGTTTTGGTTAAGAGTGGAAAATACCTACAAGTTACAGAATGGAATGTTAAACTGACGCAGCCATTTGCGCAGCAGCAGTGTGAACCAAAGATCTCGCAGGGTGAGCGGTGACGAGCTTGATCTCCTCTGCATTGCATCCTGTCACTGTCTCTCTCCATCCATAATATCCGTCTTTTTTTTATTTTTTTATCAATCTCTCCTCTACCTCATTTCAATCCCCCACTAGAACTCAGCCACGTTCCCCTCGCTCTGCCTTTGTCACTACCTCTCCCTTGCAGTCTTATTCCCCCCATCAGTCTTCCTCTCGCTCTCTCCCCCTGCAACTCAATCCATCTCCCTTGCTCTTTCCCCCTCTCCATCACACTTTCCCCCTCTCTCTCGCTCCATCTGTCTCCTTCAATTAGAGGACCTGGATGTTATCTGGGCACACCTAAGCACATGATACATGATTTATCAGCTGCCAGCTATATTTAACCACCAGATCTGCAGCCTTGGGCTGCGTCTGAAATGGCATCCTATTTTCTAAATAATACACTACTTTTAACCAAGGCTCTGTTCAAAAGTAGTGCACTATATAGGAAATAGGGTGCCATTTCACATGTGCAGCCTTGGTAAACCTGCCGCTTCTGAATGGCGCCTGGTAGAAATTAAAGTTCTTGAATTCTGCAATGTCTTGAGAAAAGGTTACATCGACCCAAACGTCAACCTATTTGGAAACGTCAAACTACTGGTGCATAGCTGGGCCTAATTGTGGGTACCGGCGTGATTTTAAAGGACCACAAGGAGAGCGAGTGCGGTAGCGAGCTTATTCATTTTCACATCACACCAATAATACTAGATTTATGCTAGTATAACCTGTGGATTGTTACTGGTACTAATATTGAATTGGTACTAGATTCAGATTAGTTCTAGGACAAGTACTGGATTGGTACTACTAGGCCTAGTACTATATTGGCCATAGAGTGGTACTAGTACTGGATTGGTGCTAGACTGGTTCAAGATTTTAAGACAAGGCCAGGTCACACCGTCACTGGCAGCATCCACACAGCCTACTAACACCCAGGGTCATTAGTGTACATCTGCTCCGAGAAATCAACCTGAAATCGATCCCCGTAGTTAGTAACAAGCCATCAGAAGGTTCGTAAGGAGGAGAGGACACTTTCTGGGAGACAAGATGTTAGATCGATGAACACTGGTCCGTTTGGCTGGGGAGTGGGTGTAAGGTGACCGTCTCTGTGTGTCCCAAATGGAAGTGACAAAAGTAGTGCACTACATAGGGAATAGGGTGCCATTTCTGATGCTTCTGTCTCTGGCCTAAGACGGAGGATAATGATGTGATTGTGTATCTGTACAAGGCTGGGAGGCATGAGAAGCTGGGAGAGGCACGATGTGCCCTTGAGCAAGGCACTTCACCCCAATTTTCTCCAGGGGTGCCGTACTACTTTGGCTGACCCTGTAAAACAACACTTTTCACTGTACCTATCCGGTGAATGTGACAATAAAAACAATTAAAAGTGACAGTGGGTTCAAGGATGCAGCATTTTTGCCAGCGGGTAGCTGAATTCTTGCCAACAAGCTATTGATCATCCTTTACACATGCCAAAGAGAGAAGGAGATGGCCAGGGAAAGGCCATCTCCTGAACGGAGAGAGAAAAAATTGAGGGAGGGCGCAAGAGAGGGAGGAATAGCGGCTGTTCCAAAAGAAAGGGAGGGCGTGAGGGAGAGAAGGCAGAAAGTAGAAGAGGGGAGAGGACTAAAGTGTGGCCTAGGCTCTGACCTAGCCTGCTACATTTGTAGCCATTTATATACATTTGTATCTGCTACATTTGTAGTCGCATAGCATACTATGAACACAAATTGATTTGATTGACAACTGGCTCACCTGTCGCCGGGCTTGAACTCGCGGGAGAACTTGGTCCTCTTCTTCTTGTGCTTCCTCTTCAGGTTGCGGATCGACAGCGGGATGCTCTTCTTCCTGTTCAGGCCCCCGAGACCGCTGCTCTGCGACGACGCCGTGCTGCTCGCTGACGACGTCAGCGACAAGGTGTCGTCCGTGTCCTCCGCCCCCGCCTCGTCGTCTGCGTCCTGCTCCGCGGGCTCGGGCCATGGGTCAGAGGAGGGGGGAGGGCAAAGGGGCGAGGGCTGGAGGGCGTGGTTGGGGCGGTGAGGGCGGGGGAGGGTGGTGGAGTCTGGATGGGTGTTGTCAGGCTTGAGGTCACCTGGGTGGGGGGGAGAGGACACGGGTGATGGTCGTTGAGTTGGTTTTACATGTATAATTCACGAATGGTACTGTATATGCAGTGACTTGGGACTGAGCAAAGCATGAAGAACAGATTTTAATTGTGGGGCGAACTACCCTGCACAAGGTGTGCAGTTATCAGATGGGCACTTATCAGTAGACTGTATTGAGCTATAAATTATTATTGAGTTTGAGCTCGTCAGCTGTTTAAGTTAGGATATCTACCAAAAAATGACAAGGCAACATTTCTAATGACCAACATAGATAAATAAAAGCAGCATGTACCGTCAAGGCTGTCCGTCTTGTCGGTGGAGTGCTGGTTTGCACCTTGTGTCTCTGCATTATCACTGGTCTTCTTCCCTAACAACTCCTTCTTGAACATTCTTTTCAACTGCAGGAAGGACATTGTCATAAGACACTGATATAATATGAAAAAGAAAAAAATTGGATACATGGAGTATCTGTGCAAACAGAGGCAATATTGTAACCAATTGTTTCTCACACACATACAAACGGGGACAGGCACGCACAATTTTTTAAAAATATATCTCTCACACACCTTCCTGGCTACGGGGTCCTCTGGGAGTCCGGGGGCCCCGTCGGGCCACTCACAGGTGATGTGTGTGGTGTCTCCCTTGGCTGGGAACACGTACAGGGCCCTCTCCCCCAGCTGCCTCTGGGTGTGGTCGTAGTAGCCCAGACGCTTCACTCTGGATCCAAACACACACATTTAGGAGGAGTGTGTCAGTAGAAGTAAAATAATGGGTGTGTGTTAGAGATGAGCATCCCTCCATCGAGTTACATGGGCTCTGATAGATGCACTAACATTTGTTGCATGAACACATTCATTTTCCATTCGAAATTAAAATCTGATACTGAGCTGGGCCTCTGAGCGGGGCTCAATATGCTTTTTATCTGAAATCCCCATCACCCACTGATCATTTTCGCAGATATATGTTTTAGCTAGTAATATGTCAATATTTATCTGTAGAAATGACCAATGAGATTAACCCATAAGAGACTAAGCCCTGTCTAAGCCAGGGGGGCGGGGATACTACTAAGCTATATGGAATTGTTTTAGGAAGGTCATACCAAGGATCATTTGCGATTTGATTTGGAATTTTAAGACCCCTTCAAATAAAATAAATAAAATGTTGGCCTTACTTCTATTAGCCCATACAAAGGCATTGAATAACAGATTCAAGACATGGAACAACAGATCGTCCCCCCAAAAAAGTTTGTTCAGAAGTGTCTGCCCTATATCGGAGATATGAAAAATGAGGAAACGTATTTATTTAGCCCCTTCTTTTTTAGCACTAAATAGTCTAAGCCCTGTCTAAGCCGAAAAAATTACAAATTGTATTTGGCCTTACTGCTATTAGCCCATACAAACACATTTCTGGCACTAACAGTCTCCATATATACTTCCATTAATTATTTCAACTGGTACCGGGGGACCTTTAGATGAGTCTTCTGAGGCCTGTGGACGTCCTAGAGCAAAACAACGGACATGTACGTGTTCATGAGAGTCTCACCTTTCCACAGAGGACTCATATTAGTGTTGTTGCCCAAACTGTTGGGACGCTACAGACAGAAGTTGGCAGATCGGCTGAACCGACTTCAGATGGGTCCCAAGTTGCTTGTGGGGGTCGTAGAGCAAACCGTTCGGACGCTACAGACGATTTTGTGAGAAGACAGATTTTCGGATGACTCAGGGTTTGACAAACACCACTCTAGCTCTGTCACCGCAGATGCGGAAGTGCGACATAGGCGGATGCGGTGGATTGAGATGCAGATATCTCTAGCTTTTTATTATGCTAATTAGATTTTTGCGGGGCAGTGGACATCATCCTTAGGGGGTTAATATAGCACAGCTTAGGATTTCGCACGTCTCAAAAGCTAATGGTTCTGACCGTTTGGAACTTTACGGAGGAGAGCTGCTCTTTCTCCAGCTCCAACTATAGGCTTACAGTGCAGCTCGCAAAAATTATTACGGTCCTAGTTATGAAATTACAACTTCACCCTGTTCATGTAAGTATCCAATTAAGACATGCACGCAAGTGTGAGTAAGAGAGATGTGATTGTGAGGTGTGTATATAATGTATGTGGACCAGATCACTAGAAATACTGTTCATACACTGTATATCTATGATAGAAAACTGTATCCTCTATGCTCCAGTGTGGATGGATGGATGAATCAATGAATGCAGGGCTCTACAGCGCGACCATTGTACTCGCATATGTGGCTAAATCTTTTGCTGTGCGACCTGGAATTTTATTTTAGGAGTACAAGTGGCCTAGAAAAATGAAGGATTCTAGCTTTAATATCTCAAATATTTGTCGTTATGCTCCTAAATTCCTTTATCAATTTAGACGCACACGTGCTCTTGTAAAAACGGTCAGCGTAGAGCCTTGGAATGAACAGATAGACTGGGAGCAGTACAGTACAATACCTGCAGAGGTTCTCCTGTGAGATGGTGGACGGAGGGGGGTAGACGCTGTCCGTGCCCTTGGGGGAGTAACTCTTGGTGATCCACGTCACCTTCAGCTCCGCCACCTGGACCTACGGGTTCACATGACACACAGATAACCATTTAGAGCAGTGACATCACACATACTTTAGTAGCTAAGCCTATAATTAGGTGGTAAGGTTATGTGGTCAGTAAAACCCAGGAAAAACTCAGAGGCCAAGTTATAGCCTTTGGATAATGCACTACTATAAAATATGCAAATTGCCACCATCATACCTCTTCGACCACCACCCTGAATTTGCTCTTCTTGCGGAGTACGGGCTTGACCCCGGAGAGCCACTGGACATTGGAGAAAACTTTGGCCGGCCCGATCAGCACCTGGCCTGGGTAGAAACCATAGGCCTCGTCGAAGAACAGACCCTAACAACCAGAGAGGAGATTCATCTTAATAACACACAGAGGCAGTTTCCTTAACCCAGTCCAGGGAGAACCTAAAAAGGTCTGTAAGATATCCTGCTGCTCATTGGTAATTTCAACAAATGACAGGAGAACATAGCTAGTACTTATCAACCTTCAGTGTTCATTTATACGGTTGTATTGTTTCTGAAATATAACAGCCAAAGTGAACAGGAGTAACACATAGGTATTTCCAGTCAAAGCACAACAGTTTCCGATTAATATTGGACGCACGCAACCTGCTACCTTAAACAAGATTAGGGTCGATCCATTTAAACTCAATTTTCAAAAATCGGTTTCCTAAATTGACCCAGCTCAAATGGAATTGACCCCCAGCCCTGTTACAAAGTATTACACCACTACCTCTGGTCCATAAGGAGGAATAGGAAGCTCAAGGCTGTGCGCAGTAACTTCATTTCATATTACTTCCACCTAGCCAGCCTTATCAGATCAGTGAAGCGCAGTGGAAGATGGCAGATGGCTACGTTTTCACACAAAATGCAGCTCATGGCATTTCACCTACCGAGTCACTGACGTGTGGACAGACGTCGTACAGCTTGGCGCCGTCCTCCACATTCATGGAACACCTGCAGTAGTAGAGAGAGAAGTTGAGCTAACCATGAAGCAGACAGATGTAAATTAAACAGTTTTGAATTTACACTCATACTGGGACAGATTCTGTACCTGGCTCCATTGGACAACTTGAGGATGATGTGGTTGGTCAGGTCGTACACCTTCCCCAGCCAGAAGTCGTAGGCTATGTAGTCCCCATACATGAAAGACTAGCAGGGAACACACATAAAACAAATGATTGTAACAGAGACATTGATGTGCGATATATATATATATACACACACACACACACCAGTCAAGTTTGGACACACCTACTCATTCCAGGGTTTTTCTTTTGTAGAATAATAGTGAAGACATCAAAACTATGACATAACACATATGGAATCATGTAGTAACCAGAAAATTGTTAAACAAATCAAAATATATTTAATATTTGAGATTCTTCAAAGTTGCCACCCTTTGCACACTCTTGGCTTTCTCTCAACCAGCTTCATGAGGAACGCTTTTCCAACAGTCTTGAAGGAGTTCCCACATATGCTGAGGACTTCTTGGCTGCTTTTCCTTCACTCTGCGGTCCAACTCATCCCAAACCATCTCAATTGGGTTGAGGTCGGGTGATTGTGGAGGCCAGGTCATCTGATGCAGCACTCCATCACTCTCCTTCTTGATCAAATAGCCCTTACACAGCATGATGTGTTGGGTCATTGCCCTGTTGAAAAACAAAATGATAGTCCCCACTAAGTGCAAACCAAATGGGATGGTGTATTGCTGCAGAATACTGTGGTAGCCATGCTGGTTAAGTGTGCCTTGAACTCTAAATAAATCACTGACAGTGTTACCAGCAAAGCACCCCCACGCCACCTCCATGCTTCACGGTGGGAACCACACATGCGGAGATCATCCGTTCACATACTCTGCGTCTCACAAAGACACACAAATCTCAAATTTGGACTTGTCAGACTAAAGGACAGATTTCCACCGGTCGAATGTCCATTGCTTGTGTTTCTTGGCCCAAGCAAGTCTCTTCTTCTTATTGGTGTCCTTTAGTAGTGGTTTCTTTGCAGCAATTAGACCATGAAGGCCTGATTCACACAGTCTCCTCTAAACAGTTGATGTTGAGATGTGTCTGTTACTTGAACTCTGTGAAGCATTTATTTGGGCTGCAATTTCTGAGGCTGGTAACTTGAATGAACTTATCCTCTGCAGCAGAGGTAACTCTGGGTCTTCCTTTCCTGTGGCGGTCCTCATGAGAGCCAGTTTCATCATAGCGCTTGATGGATTTTGCGACTGCACTTGAAGAAACTTTCAAAGTTCTTGACATTTTCCGTATTGACTGACCTTCATGTCTTACAGTAATGATGGACGGTCGTTTCTCTTTGCTTATTTGAGCTGTTCTTGCCATAATATGGACTTGCACTATTCCCAAATAGGGCTATCTTCTATATACCACCCCTACCTTGTCACAACACAACTGATTGGCTTAAAACACATTAAGGAAATAAATTCCACAAATTAACTTTTAACAAGGCACACCTGTTAATTGAAATGCGTTCCAGGTGACTACCTCATGAAGCTGGTTGAGAGAATGCCAAGAGTGTGCAAAGCTCTCACCAAGGCAAAGGGTGGCTATTTGAAGAATCTCAAATATAAAATATATTTTGATTTGTTTAACACTTTCTTGGTTACTACATGATTCCATGTGTTATTCATAGTTTGGATGTCTTCACTATTATTCTACAATGTAGAAAATAGTAAAAATAAAGAAAAACCCTTGAATGAGTAGGTGTGTTTACATACATACAGACTGGTACTGTATGTATGTAAATGATGTCTCTATCTTCTAGGCTACTATGGGAGATACTCGAGAAGGACAAGACAATTGAATAGCCTAATTAAATGAGTATATGTAAGCAAATGGTTAATTAAAATTTAAATCGTAACAAAAATAATAAATTACAAATTAATTTGATAAATCACATGTGGAAATGCTTCCATCTTGTAACTCCTCTGTGGACATAGGGTGGTCATGTGAATACTACGGTATCTCTGGTTTTTCTTACCCAGATGTGATGTAGGTCTTTACTGTTGACGGGGTACAAGACACAGTTGGTCCCCACTAGTTTTACAGCACACTCTATGTCGATGTTGGTCACGATGCCACATTGGTTGTCCTGGAAACCACAACCAAGACAAGGGTTACCATATCACCATCACCCTGACACTATCTAAAAACAATGCACCAATTTCTGTCGGTGCGTTTTAATTTAAGTTTTCTATCACTAGTCAACTCAAGAAATACCACCAAGGGACAGGTGTTGAAAATTCTCATTAGCTACACATACGCTAAAATGTTTACTCAATATGTCAATGTGCTTGCATCAGTCCCTATTATAACAAAGAGGGCATGAAAGCGCATTCTGATAAAGGCATGTTAGCACATTCTACATCAAACACTGCAGCTTGTACAGTCATCCTGTGTTGGTACGACAGCCATGTAGGGTGTCATCAGCTAACACAGTGTAGTGATACGACAGGAGAGGGAGCTCCGCTTACGTTAGAATTCATCCGCCGCACAATGTCTCGGATAACGATGGATCGATCTATAAGTTTCAGCTGCAAGAGAGGGTGGAGAAAAGAGAGAGGGGGTGAGATGAGAACATCATACAATACATAGACAAGACCGACAACTGAAGTGGTCGTGGTCATTTAGCATCTTGGTGGCAGCTGGGATGCCATTGGGTCCCGGTTTCCGACCCAATCATCTCATCTGAACCCAGTCTTATGACTGCTGCCTGATACCAATAGTGATAACGCAACAGTGACGTAAGGCTGCGCTAAATACTAGTCAACCTTTTCCAAACCACAATAATGTACGTACACACCTCTGATCACACAACACTATATAGGACAAGGTATGAAAGTCTCGACTTTGACCGCAACTTCCCCCTGCCTGGTCTCTCTCATCCAAATGACACACAAGGTCGTACAGAGATGATGCGGTCTATAGACAGTGCACTGAGTTTATTCAGGGATCTCTGTGGAAGCGGGGATAAGAGTATCCGAGTAGAAGATCAACATTTGGATGTCAGAGGGTTCAGTTCAGTCTCACTCTCGGCACACACACAGATCTGGGAAAACACTGTTGGAATGATGTCCTTGTTAGTCTACAAAACGTCACAGTGAATAAAATACTAAAATAAAATGCCAAAATTCCACCACTGCAGCAGGAGAGTGGCAGTTCAAGAGAGGCACTACTAATTACAAATGATCTATATACCCTGGCAGCCCTAGGTACAGCAATAGCCTAATAATAGGTTGGTGGGTGGTGGATAGATTGATCGATTAAGGGATGATAGATGAATGAAGGAATTGGTATACAGGGAAATTACTAAATGAAAGCAGAATTTACTGGGTGGAAGTAATCAATGAGTGAAAGGAGGATAAATAGGGTTGGGACTGATTGGTTAAGGCTGTAACTGGGTCATGTCTAGATGAGATACAGCTTTTGTCAAATTTGACATCAAAAGATGCTAACCCTAACCCTTTTCCTAACCTTAACCTAATTATCCTAACTTGCTACTATAATTCTCCTAACCTGCTGCATAAGTTCTCCTAAACGTGCTACGAAAAGTCAATTTACAAAAGCTGTATCCTTTCTAGACAAAACTCAATAACTGAGGGGTGGGAGGGGAGCACAGATGCCTTATCAGGGGCTGACTGGGAAAGCCTGTGCCTCCGAGTGCCGTTCTCCTGTGAACACAATTGGTGAGGTGAAATGTTCAGAATGTTGCAGAAAATTGCAATGACTAGAGCGGACATACTCCTTGAAAGACAATTATATCTGTTCTACTCCATACATTTCTGAAACCTAGACAATACCTTTAAACCGATTCCCAATAAGATACAGTAACTCAAAACACCTTTACAGCCTGTATTCCTCACAGTCTTAGCTCTAATTTAGGCGTATCTTTAATCATCCACCATGTTGATGCAGTAGACAAACATGACTGGGAAATGGGAATTACACACAGGAGAATTAGCTGAGCCCACGCAATACCAGACTCACTAAAAGAGTCAAATCAGCTCGTTGCTGTCTATTCCATTTTCCAAGTGATGACACGTACTGTTCTCAAATGTGTGGGGACAGACAGATCACTCTTCAAAGGCAAGAGTCATTCAGTAAGCCAGGCATAGGCTAGTGGTGGGGTGGCAACATGCTCCATAATACTAATCAGTGTAATTTGGCTAGCGCTAGTAGTGGCAAGTTGCTCCTCTGGCTGGAGTTGGAATGGTTGGCAGCTGCCAGCCGGATGCCTTCACCTACAATATACTTATGGAGGAGAGAGGAGGGAGGCAGGACGAGAGATGATTAGGAGAAAGAAGAGAGGAGAGAAAATTAGGAGGGAGGAAGTGTGGTTATGAAGTGGAAGGGAGTGAGTGTGTGTTAGCTTTTATATCTCCATAATGTCCAATTTTGGCTATTACTTTTGTAATCCTGTATCTCTTGTACACACCAATCTGATTGGGCTAGGCCAGCTGCAGCTATCCCCATGTATTCAGGCTCTGCTGTCTGGACTGTAACCTTACTCCTGTAAATTGTGGGGAGAGGAGGTGGGCAAGATGGGATCGATGCTCCCTTGTAAACTCTTTACACATAACGCCGTCTTAACCGTCACACCACTCCCAGTGTAGAGGGTGGACACACTCATGCATGCACACTTACGCAAACACAGACAGGCCTACACTGAAGCACGCACACACACAGTCCCATGTGTGTGTTTAGTGATTCTAATTCTGCCATGGAGAAGAGGGGTCAGGCAGCCTCCGGATGCACCAATTTTCTCACTGCATAGGAACCATGAGGCTAAAATCAATACATACTCAACCAAATATGAAGGAAACAACCATGTGAAGTACTAAGATATGACATTACAATAGAATACAATAGGGCATGCCACACCTTCCAGGAAGCATATTCTACAATGACTATTTTATAGCTATCAAAACAATCCAATTTAGCCTAGTTATCATTCATTATTCATGGGATGCTTGTAACACAGTCGCAGTTCCATCCCCAGAAATAGTCAGAGGGAGAGGAGGACAGGATGAGAGGGAGAAAGCAGAGGAAGGGTATACAGTCTCTGAGCTCATCTCATTTACAACTGCTGGTGATCGAGAGCTCCGAAAAAGAACAGCATGAATATCTTCCCTCTCTTCCTTTTCTAGTCTTGTATTTTTTCTCTCCCCAGGCCCACCAAAGGAAGCTAGGCCTATTTCCTAGAGATGTCACCACTGACTGTCTCATCTGTTGCCTGTCTGTTCACTGCTCAATGAGCTGATCTGTGCCTCGCCGCATCCTGCACAAATCACTGCTCCTCCTGTAGGTATGGAACACACAGTATGCAATCCAGTTAGGCATACAAATGGTACGTAGCATATGTAAAACTACTAACACAAAGAGAACATACACACTTTCTCCCCTTGTCTGAACAACGATCCTAAAGCAAGAAATATCCAGAGGAAAATGCTGAAAACATCCCTAGTGTGTCTCGTACGTTGGAGGATTGCCTGTCGACACGATAGTGGTGTTCAGGAATTCAGTGGAAACACCTGTCAGTATTGGAGTCTTTTGTTCAGGAACCAGTAACTGTCCAATAACAATGGCTGTTAGTCAGCAGCACAGCGTCAAGCGGCAGCCTGGAAACCAGCAGGCTGTTCTGTAAAAGGTGCTGTTAAAGAGGAGGGGGCGGTATCTCTCATACACACTAGTGCCAACACAATAGCAAACAGACACACACACACACACACACAGGCTACTAGAACACACAAACAAAAGGGACATCTCTCTGAAAGGGCGAGCTAAGCTGTCAGGCTAAAGGCTAACAAAGCAGATCAAAATGTACAACTGTTCCTTTGTCTCATCTCAAGGATGGAGAGTTCTTGTCTGGTGATAGAACAGCATTTCCTAAACTAGGGGTTGAGATAATTAGCCGCTTGGTTCATAGAACCACGGTTACGTGAGTAACCTCCGATATCCACTAAATGTGGTCATGACAGAGTTTTGTTTTTCTTCCTACAAATGCCTGATGATTGAACATATCAAGACTGTTTCAAGGACAGCTTTTTTCCATCTACGTAACATTGCAAAAATCAGAAATTTTCTGTCCAAAAATGATGCAGAAAAATTAATCCATGCATTTGTTACTTCTAGGTTAGACTACTGCAATGCTCTACTTTCCGGCTACCCGGATAAAGCACTAAATAAACTTCAGTTAGTGCTAAATACGGCTGCTAGAATCCTGACTAGAACCAAGAAATTTGATCATATTACTCCAGTGCTAGCTTCCCTACACTGGCTTCCTGTTAAGGCAAGGGCTGATTTCAAGGTTTTACTGTTAACCTATAAAGCGTTACATGGGCTTGCTCCTACCTATCTTTCCGAGTTGGTCCTGCCGTACATACCAATACGTACGCTACGGTCACAAGACGCAGGCCTCCTAATTGTCCCTAGAATTTCTAAGCAAACAGCGGGAGGCAGGGCTTTCTCCTATAGATCTCAATTTTTATGGAACAGTCTGCCTACCCATGTGAGAGTCGCAGACTCGGTCTCAACCTTTAAGTCTTTACTGAAGACTTATCTCTTCAGTAGGTCATATGATTGAGTGTAGTCTGGCCCAGGAGTGTGAAGGTGAACGGAAAGGCTCTGGAGCAACGAACAGCCCTTGCTGTCTCTGCCGGGCCGGTTCCCCTCTCTCCACTGGGGTTCTCTGCCTCTAACCCTGTTACAGGGGCTGAGTCACTGGCTTGCTGGTGCTCTTTCATGCCGTCCCTAGGAGGGGTGCGTCACTTGAGTGGGTTGAGTTACTGACGTGATCTTCCTGTCTGGGTTGGCGCCCCCCTTGGTTTGTGCTGTGGTGGAGACCTCTGTGGGCTATACTCGGCCTTGTCTCAGGATTGTAAGTTGGTGGTTGAGGATATCCCTCTAGTGGTGCGGGGGCTGTGCTTTGGCAGAGTGGGTGGGGTTATATCCTTCCTGTTTGGCCCTGTCCGGGGTTTCTTCGGATGGGGCCACAGTGTCTCCGGACCGCTCCTGTCTCAGCCTCCAGTATTTATGCTGCAGTAGTTTATGTGTCGGGGGCTGGGGTTAGTTGGTTATACCTGGAGTACTTCTCCTGTCTTATCCAGTGTCCTGTGTGAATTTAAGTATGCTCTCTCTAATTCTCTCGTTCTCTCTGAGAACCTGAGCCCTAGGACCATACGTCAGGACTACCGGGCATGCTGACACCTTGCTGTCCCCAGTCCGCCTGGCCTTGCTGCTATTCCAGTTTCAACTGTTCTGCCTGCGGTTACGAAACCCCTACCTGTCCCAGACCTGCTGTTTTCAACTCTTAATGATCGGCTATGAAAAGCCAACTGAGAGACCTGAGCCCTAGGACCATACGTCGGGACTACCGGCCGTGGTGACTCCTTGCTATCCCCAGTCCGCCAGCGCCTTGCTGCTATTCCAGTTTCAACTGTTCTGCCTGCGGTTATGGAACCCCTACCTGTCCCAGACCTGCTGTTTTCAACTCTTAATGATCGGCTATGAAAAGCCAACTGAGATTTATTCCTGATTATTATTTGACCATGCTTGTCACTTATGAACATTTTTGAACATCTTGGTATGGTTCTGTTATAATCTCCACCCGGCACAGCCAGAAGAGGACTGGCCACCCCTCATAGCCTGGTTCCTCTCTAGGTTTCTTCCTAGGTTTTGGCCTTTCTAGGGAGTTTTTCCTAGCCACCGTGCTTCTACACCTGCATTACTAGCTGTTTGGGGTTTTAGGCTGGGTTTCTGTACAGCACTTCGAGATATTAGCTGATGTACGAAGGGCTATATAAAATAAAATTGATTGATTGATGATCTTCTGAACTTTCCAATCCCTTTGATGCATTTCAGTTATTTCACACCATACTTCCTTCAGTTTGAAATACCGTCAGACTGATTTGTAATTGACTGCCATAGCCCCAAATAAAAAAAGTAAACATTGCCTGTTGATTACATCACCTTTTTTGTTTTAATAATTGAAAAGAATATACAGTGAGGGAAAAAAGTATTTGATCCCCTGCTGATTTTGTACGTTTGCCCACTGACAAAGACATGATCAATCTATAATTTTAATGGTAGGTTTATTTGAACAGTGAGAGACAGAATAACAACAACAAAATCCTGAAAAACGCATGTCAAAAATGTTATAAATTGATTTGCATTTTAATGAGGGAAATAAGTATTTGACCCCCTCTCAATCAGAAAGATTTCTGGCTCCCAGGTGTCTTTTATACAGGTAACGAGCTGAGATTAGGAGCACACTCTTAAAGGGAGTGCTCCTAATCTCAGTATGTTACCTGTATAAAAGACACCTGTCCACAGAAGCAATCAATCAATCAGATTCCAAACTCTCCACCATGGCCAAGACCAAAGAGCTCTCCAAGGATGTCAGGGACAAGATTGTAGACCTACACAAGGCTGGAATGGGCTACAAGACCATCGCCAAGCAGCTTGGTGAGAAGGTGACAACAGTTGGTGCGATTATTCGCAAATGGAAGAAACACAAAATAACTGTCAATCTCCCTCGGCCTGGGGCTCCACGCAAGATCTCACCTCGTGGAGTTGCAATGATCATGAGAACGGTGAGGAATCAGCCCAGAACTACACGGGAGGATCTTTTCAATGATCTCAAGGCAGCTGGGACCATAGTCTCCAAGAAAACAATTGGTAACACACTACGCCGTGAAGAACTGAAATCCTGCAGCGCCCGCAATGTCCCCCTGCTCAAGAAAGCACATATGGACGGGGCCATTGACACTCAAATCTTGGGTGAGAACCTCCTTCCCTCAGCCAGGGCATTGAAAATGGGTCGTAGATGGGTATTCCAGCATGACAATGACCCAAAACACACGGCCAAGGCAACAAAGGAGTGGCTCAAGAAGAAGCACATTAAGGTCCTGGAGTGGCCTAGCCAGTCTCCAGACCTTAATCCCATAGAAAATCTGTGGAGGGAGCTGAAGATTCGAGTTGCCAAATGTCAGCCTCGAAACCTTAATGAGTAGTGGGACAAAATCCCTCCTGAGATGTGTGCAAACCTGGTGGCCAACTACAAGAAACATCTGACCTCTGTGATTGCCAACAAGGGTTTTGCTACCAAGTACTAAGTCATGTTTTGCAGAGGGGTCAAATACTTATTTCCGTCATTAAAATGCAAATCAATTTATAACATTTTTGACATGCGTTTTTCTGGATTTTTTTGTTGTTATTCTGTCTCTCACTGTTCAAATAAACCTACCATTAAAATTATAGACTGATCATGTCTTTGTCAGTGGGCAAACGTACAAAATCAGCAGGGGATCAAATACTTTTTTCCCCTCACTGTATATATATCAAAATGGGGTAACGGGCATGGACTGTCATTTCCCTTTGCTTATTTGAGCTGTTCTTGCCATAATATGGACTTGGTTTTTTACCAAATAGGGCTCTCTTCTATATACACCACCCCTACCTTGCCACAACACAACTGATTGGCTCAAACGCGTTAAGGAAAGAAATTCCACAAATTAACTTTTAACAAGGCACACCTGTTAATTGAAATGCATTCCAGGTGACTACCTCATGAAGCTGGTTGAGAGAATGCCAAGTGTGCAAAGCTGTCATCAAGGCAAAGGGTGGCTACTTTGAAGCATCTCAAATATATTTCGATTTGTTTAACACTTCTTTGGTTACTACATGATTCCATATGTGTTATTTCATAGTTTTGATGTCTTCACTATTATTCTACATTGTAGAAAATAGTTCAAATAAAGAAAAACCCTTGAATGAGTAGGTGTCCAAACTTTTGACTGGTACTGTATATATACAGAGCATTCAGAAAGTATTCAGAACCCTTGACTTTTTCCACATTGTTACGTTACAGCCTTATTCTAAAATTGATTAAAATGTTTTTTCACTCCCTCCTTATTTACACACACAATAACCCATAATGACAAAGCAAAAACTGTTTTTCAGAAAAGTTTGCACATTTTAAAAAAAATAACTGAAATATCACATTTACATAAGTATTCAGACCCTTTACTCAGTACTTTGTTGAATCACCATTGGCTGCGATTACAGCCTCGAGTCTTCTTGGGTATGACGCTACAAGTTTGGCACACCTGTATTTGGTGAGTTTCTCCCATTCTTCTCTGCAGATCCTCTCAAGCTCTGTCAGGTTGGATGGGGAGCTTCGCTGCACAGCTAGTTTCAGGTCTCTCCAGAGATGTTCGATCAGGTTCAAGTCCGGGTTCTGGCTGGGCCACTCAAGGACATTCAGAGACTTGTCCCGAAGCCACTCCTGCGTTGTCTTGGCTGTGTGATAGGGTCATGGTCTGAGGTCCTGAGCGCTCTGGAGCAGGTTTTCATCAAGGATCTCTGTACTTTGCTTCTTCATCTTTCCCTCGATCCGGACTAGTCTCCCAGTCCCTGCCGCTGAAAAACATCCCCACAGTATGATGCTGTCACCATAGGGATGGTGCCAGGTTTCCTCCAGATGTGATGCTTGGCATTCAGGACAAAGAGAAGAGTTCAATCTTGTTTTCGTCAGACCAGAGAATCTTGTTTCTCATGGTCTGAGAGTTCTTTAAAGTGCCTTTTGGCAAACTCCAAGCGGGCTATCATTTGCCTTTTACTGAGGAGTGGCTTCCGTCTGGCCACTATACCATAAAGGCATGATTGGTGGAGTGCTGCAGAGATGGGAGAAACTTCCAGACGGACAACCATCTCCACAGAGGAACTCTGGAGCTCTGTCAGAGTGACCATCGGGTTCTTGGTAACCTCTCTGACCAAGACCCTTCTCCCCCAATTGCTCAGTTTAGCTGTGCAGCCAAACTGAGCAATTGGGGTTTCCAAACTTTTTCCATTGAAGAATGATGGAGGCCACTGTGTTCTTGGGGACCTTCAATGCTGCAGTAATGTTTTGGTACCCTTCCCCAGATCTGTGCCTTGAGACAATCCTGTCTCGGCGCTCTACGGACAATTCCGTTGACCTCATGGCTTGGTTTTTGCTCTGACATGCACTGTCAACTGTGGGACTTTATATAGACAGGTGTGTGCCTTTCCAAATCATGTCCAATCAATTGAATTTACAACAGGTGGACTCCAATCAAATTGTAGAAACAGCTCAAGGATGATCAATGGAAACAGGATGCACCTGAGCTCAATTTCAAGTCTCATAGCAAAGGGTCTGAATATCTACAGTACCAGTCAAAAGTTTGGACACACCTACTCATTCTTTTTTTTTACTATTTTCTACATTGTATAATAATAGTGAAGACATCGAAACTATGAAATAACACATATGGAATCATGTAGTAACCAAAGAAGTGTAAAACAAATTAAAATATATTTTATATTTGAGGTTCTTCAAATAGCCATCCTTTGCCTTGATGACAGATTTGCACACGCTTGGCATTCTCTCAACCAGATTCACCTGGAATGCTTTCCCAACAGTCTTGAAGGAGTTCCCACATATGCTGAGCACTTGTTGGCTGCTTTTCCTCCTTCACTCTGCAGTCCAACTCATCCCAATCCATCTCAATTGGGTTGAGGTCGGGGGATTGTGGAGGCCAGGTCATCTGATGCAGCACTCCATCACACTCCTTCTTGGTAAAATAGCCCTTACACAGCCTGGAGGTGTGTTGGGTCATTGTCCTGTTGAAAAACAAATGATAGTCCCACTAAGCCAAAACCAGCTGTCATCAAGGCAAAGGGTGGCTATTTGAAGAATCTCAAATATAAAATATGTTTTGATTTGTTCCAAAAAAAAATTGGTTGCTACATGATTCCATATGTGTTATTTAAGAGTTGAGATGTCTTCACTATTATTCTACAATGTAAAAAAATAGTTTAAAAATAAAGAAAAACCCTTGAATTAGTAGGTGTGTCCAAACGTTTGACTGGTAGCATATGTAAATAAGGTATTTCTGTTTATTTTTTATAAACGAGCAAACATTTCTTAAAAACCTGTTTTGGCTTCATCATTATGGGGTAGTGTGTGTAGATTGATGAGAAAAAAAAATTGAATCAATTTTAGAATAAGGCTGTAACATAACAAAATGTGGAAAAAGGGAAAGGGTCTGAATACTTCCTGAATGCACTGTATGTGTGCTCTGCATTCTCTACACACACAATGGCTATGTCATAGCACATTTTTAAAGATAAATATTGATATATTACTAGCTCAAACACTGAATCTGCAAAAATTAGAAATTCTTTAGTGGGTGATGGTAATTTCAGATTAAAAGTGTGGGGTGGTAGATACCCAGTTTCCCTCATGGCACAGCTCAGGTGCCTACATACACATAATTCACACAGAGAGCGAGAGAGAGAGCAAGAGAGAGAGCGAGAAGTCCGCTCAGACAGCTCAAGCTCAGACAGGCCCAGCTCAGACAGGCCCAGCTCAGACAGGCCCAGCTCAGACAGGCCCAGCTCAGACAGGCCCAGCTCAGACAGGCCCAGCTCAGACAGGCCCAGCTCAGACAGGCCCAGCTCAGACAGCTCCATCAGCAGCACATTTGAATTCAGAATGGAAAATGGATGTGATTCATGCAGCAAATGTTAGTGCATCGAATCGTATTAAACGAACCGCACCGAATAATTTCAAAATAAAACGTATCGTTCCTGTATCATATCGGAGCCCATGTACCTAGATACATATCAAATGTTCTTGAAAGCGAAAGATGCACATCCCTAGAACAACAGTATTGGTTTTGCTCTTCCTGGGCTCATTAACACGAGTCACTCTCTCCAGGTGGGGTGCAGGAGGAAGGATGGAGGAAAAGGAGTGCGAGAGAGGAGAGACTGCAGCCTTGGGCCACGCCTGTTCTCCATTCACATACAGCATGGTCATACCTAAGATGATAAAGATTAAATATTTATCATACTAGATTCACTCTCCCTCTGGGTCTCTCACACACACCAGGGCCATGTACGACACAGACACAAAAAGATTCTACACACACACACAAACACCCCTACATTTCCCTACTCCATCTCCTTTAGACTAGCCATGTCTGGCAGAGCTGGAGGTCCATTGATCCAGACAGTGGGACCACACAGCTTCATTAGAGGGGCTATGTAGTAATGTTCTAGGCCTTTACTCCCGTTCTCCTGGGGGAGAGGAGAACCAGGTGCCGTTAATAGAACTAACAGTCTGGTATAAAACCACTATATACTTCTGAAACAACTGATGGGAGCTGAGGATGGGTCAGCAGCGACAGAGCGAGAATTACTGATTGAGAGAGTGAAAATAGTGGCAGGGCAAGAGGACAGAGGGAGACAGACAGATAAGGGGAGACAGTCAGACAGATAAGGGGAGACAGACAGAGAGATGAGGGGTGGAGAGAGAGGGAAGTTCAGAGCAAAGCAGAGGGAGGGGGAAAAAACAACAGAGAGAAAGAGAACCAGACACAGAACAAGCCTGTCTCCCCCACTGTGAGGGGTCAATACTGCAGAGGGAGAGAGGCTGCAGCCAGCCGGCCTTTCTTCTCAAGTCCCCAGTGGACACATCCACCACACACAGAGAGGCAGAGAGAGCGAGCAAGAGAGAGCGAGCGAGGCAGAGAGAGAGCGAGCAAGGCAGAGAGAAAGAGCGAGCAAGGCCGAGAGATGGAGCGAGCAAGGCCGAGAGAAAGAGCGAGCAAGGCCGAGAGAAAGAGCGAGCAAGGCCGAGAGAGAGCGAGCATCAGATACATAATCTAAGGAGGGGTGTGGTTGACAACAACCCTTCCACATTACATCACTGCTCTGCATTCTCCAGCACAGTACTCCACAGGGACAGGGAGGAGGGGACGAGAGAGATAGGAGGAGGGAGGACGGGAGACAAGGGGCAAGGTTTACAGCTTACCGTTTCACATCTTTGTAGTGAGTTACCGAGGCTATTCTCTCAAGCCCTTGGCTATAGGGAAGGATGGATCCAAGATGACTTAGCTGCTTCTCTCCTTCTCTACTCTCACCTCTCCTCCACCTGCTGTAACGCCTCTTCACCTTCCAGACCTCCTTTGTCACTTTCTCTCCCTATGCTGATGATCCCTTGTTCTGGCTGCTTGTGAACGTGTGACGGTGTGTGTGTGTGTGTGTGTAGAGCTGGACCCTAAGGCCTTTGGCTGACCAGCAGTGTGTGTTGGTCTACACTCTCTAAGCTAAGGCCCTGGCACCTGCTCAACATTACTCAAGCACCTCCCCTCGAACACTGAGGCTACTTGGCAGTGGCAGTGTGTCCCAGTTTACTTCATTAATAGTCAACCACAGGACCAGCAGTTTAGTCTATTCTCTGAGCACTGCAGGACTAGAACCAGGTTGCTAAGAAGCAAAGAGGCTAGTAATGAAAAAGTGACATAGTAGCAAAGACCCTCAGTTTGCTAATGTGGCTAATGACTGTGATGCTAATGCTAATTGCGTTGAAACAAACTCGACATGTCAATTAACATGTGAGGAGAATGGCGCTGCATCAAGGTGGTGTCAGCAATTTAGTCTTAACTGTAAGTCAATTAGATCATCTGAAGTCTAAATACAGATACCCTAATTTGTGATAGCTTAAGGCTCCTCAGTAGGGAATGGCTAACCGCTAATGGCAATTATTCAAACAGCATGCTAATGAGTTGGCTAGATAATTAATAACCTAATAATGACAAGATGGTTGCTGTCTCAATGAGATTGGAGAAGGCTAGCTAGCTACTGTTATCAGCACATGTGGAGTGACTGGGAAAAAAGGTGACCAAGGTGACAAATAGGACCAAGGCTTATGTATGACATCATGTTCTCCAGAGGGGACAGAGCAGGAGAGACGAGGTCAGAAATGCAAAGCATGAACCTTCTTCATCTAATCGTTGCTGTGCTGCTGCTTACGAGCCTCTGAAAAGCCTACCTCTTCAGCCTTATCAGCTGGTCGTGTGGTGACACCGAATGTATATCAAACCATTATTTACAATCCAGTGCCCAACACAGGCAGTTATCTGACTGAATGCTCGCTCATTACCCCGGATAAACCAGAGTCAGCCCTTTGCAAACAAATAAAGACCAATACTGGTCAATGCTGATACTCAGCGTTTTAGCCTAGCATAGATTAGCCTTAGCAATACCTTTAAAACTGCACCCTGAAAGTACCGCACTACCTTCAGAGCAACAACAGGGGACCAAATACTCCCAAGTCCGTATGTAAAAGGGATATAGGCCTATTCAGCCTATAACTGCAACTGCATGCAACAAGAAATGACTAAAAATAGACACGGTAAAATAAAAAATAAAATACAAAGAGGAAAAAAGAACCGGAGGGACAGAAGGGGGGGCCCTTATCACTTAAGGACAAAAAGCTCTTCATTAGCATAGCAGCCATCTGCCCAGATCTAGCCCTTCTATTCCTCTGCTTTCCCTCCACTCCCTGTATCTCTCCATCATGCCCCCTCTCATTACCCCTCTATCATCCTGTTGTTCTCTTTCCATCTACCTTCATCCTCCTCTTTCTCCCCTTACTGTCTCCATCTCTCTCCTCCGCTTTCTCTTCATCCCCCTCTCTCTCTGCGGTAGGGACGGCAGCAGTCGGCCCTGGCCCCGGCTGCACCCACCGTCATTACCAGTATCAAGCCACACTCCACTCCTCCTCCACCCCCAGGGCCAACGCCGTCCCCCGCAGGGAGGGGCCCCTGGCCTGGGGCGTCACGGTCACCTCAGTCCCCCTCTGTCTGACAGCTCAGTCTCCGAGCCCAGCATTGAATAAGGGATAAGAGGGTGGGAGGGAACCCATCGCCCCATCGCAGTACCACGCCCCGCGTTCCACTGTCAGCTACCTGCTGCAGTTGGATAGCCTATCATAGGACGATTGGGAGTGCTAGACAGTGTACTGCAGCAACAGGGCTGAGTCAGCTAGTGTTCTAGCAATGCCGCTGTGTGTCCACTGTCGCTGTACTGAATTGTAGGCAGCCACAGGCTTCCACAGCATGGACCCTGTCAAAGACCTTCAATAGGCTCCTTAGCCTCATTGAGAAACAATGTCCTTAGTAGTCAAGAGACGCACTATTTTCAGTCCTAGCGTCCTTGCTAGGCTAGCGATGTAATTGCTATTCATGGGGCAGCTCCAGTTAGTGGTTAATCCATTTAACCGAGCGCAATATTAACGTATTTTCACACGTCAGTCTTGATGAAGACAGCAAGGCTGAAACATGGGGTTCTTTGTGCATTTTATAATATGACTGTAGGCCAACTTCGTGAGAGTGCAAAGCCCCTTCCTATCCAATCAGGTTTAAAAGGGGTAGCTACACATTCTATTCAACTGAGCCTCATTAAAACCATTTCGCTCATAAGTCTTGAAGAAGGCAAGGTTCAAACATTGGGTAGTAGTCCACCTCTGAGAGAACTAGCAAAGCAAAACAAAGCACCTTCCTTTCCAATCAAGTTGGATGGAGAGATGACTATAGCTCAAACAAAGACGTCACAGAGATAGAGGCGGTGGTCCTTGCCCTAGATTATATGATTACTCACACCCATTATCATCTCTTAGAAAAGACAGCGACTGAGGCTCAATGCAATGTGCCAAGCCTTACACATATCCCCCATATCTTTCACTGTGTCAGAGGCAGAAAGCATGTTCTTGACCTGCTTCGATAATGGGGTTCTGGGGTGTGATTGAAACAGCGCCACTCCGGTGGAAGATCTGAGACCAATCATACGATACTCTCCCTTTGGAGATGTAATTAAGATTTCATTGGGTAGACGCAGGGTAGCTTATTACAGTGCAGATGAAATATAGAGTCAGTCTGCCATTGTTGAGGCGGCGGCGTCCCTCTAAATACGTTTCCACAGGGGAACGCGGATAAAGAGTAATATGGTTCCATCTGAAGATAAATAACTACCGAGGTGACAGTGCGGAAACGCAAGCGGTGCGCCCCACGGGACGCTTCTTTTTCTATTACACTTTCTCCAAGTACGCTGGGAGGCGAATAATAACTGTGGGGGGGGGAGGCTGGTAGATCAGGTATTCAGGTAGCCTCGTCGAGAACCAGGCTTCCCTAATAGGAAAGCCTGGTGAAGTCAATGGCAGAAAGTAGCTACAAAGGGGTGGAAACCAGTGACGCTTCGCAACACGTGAACCCAATCCCTTGCTTGGGCGGAGCTCAAAATGTGCCCACTAAATTGGTTTGTGCCATAGGAGCAACAGTGCATGACGATGGTCGGGAAATAGCTGATTCAAAACCCCATCAAAATACGTTGATGTAGCCGTGTTTGTGGTGACTTTCAATTTCAATCAATCGGAGACCGTCGGCCACACTTGATACACTCAACTTTTACCATAGCCTGTAGGTAGACACGTCATAACGAACACCTTTGTTTTTTGTAGTGCTCAAGCAGAAGAGTTGTATAGCCTTCAATTACTCGATTTTGTGTATAGAGCACACTTCTGGCAAAACAGAATTCAGTTTTTCCTCTAGGTTTCTTAAATTTTCTGCAATGTTACAAAATAGCATACATTTACGTCATTAGCAGACGCTCTTATCCAGAGCGACTTACAGTTTGTGAGTGCATACATTATTTTTTACATACTGGTCCCCCGTGGGAATCAAACCCACAACCCTGGCGTTGCAAACACCATGCTCTACCAACTGAGCTACATCCCTGCCGGCCATTCCCTCCCCTACCCTGGACGCGACGCTGGGCCAATTGTGCGCCGCCCCATGGGTCTCCCGGTCGCGGCCGGCCACGACAGAGCCTGGATTCGAACCAGGATCTCTAGTGGCACAGCTAGCACTGCGATGCAGTGCCTTAGACCACTGCGCCATTCGGGAGACCTGAATGGCGCATACGCAACAACTCTGCAAAATGTGTCCTATCCGGTCAGAAAACAGTGACTAACATAACGCAGCACCCCTTCCACTAGCACGTGGGGCGAGGTTCTTGAAATGTAACATCCACTAAAAATGTTGCAGACCATTCTAGCCAATTTTTCAGACCGCCAAAGGTTGGTGTGACAACAACGTGATTTGGATGCATGGCTATGCAAAACTAGGGTTGAGGTAATGATTTTTCGTACACATTGATGTATCCCCCTATTCCAGTGTCCCTGGAAGAGTGTGAAAATGGGTATAAAGCAGAGGAAGGTGAGAAAGAAAAGCAGTCAATCTAAGGACAGACTTTCTTGGAAATATTATATTTTTGCATACTGCAGGAAGTGGCCTGGTCATGAATTACAGATGTGGATCTTTGAGTTGCTCAAGAGAATATGTGACTGACGAAACACCATCTGAGCAGCAAGTGGACAGAGGACGCACACTGACAGTAAGATGGGTAAAAACAAATCGATACAGTCACATATCGGGATATTATGACGATATATCATATTGTTTTGACAATATAGCACTAAAACTCCAGTCATTTTCCTTCATAGCTTGTTCTCCATCTCCTTTTTAAATAGGGGGCCAATTTGTTTTCAGCACTTTTATTTCCATGACTGATCAAAACTAGTTCTCACGGCGCTCTTGTCCCTCTGCAGTAGACATATAGTGAGCAATATGTTTGGAACAACGAATCGTAATAAAATCTGAGTATCGAATTGCAATACATTCAGAACCGTGAGAATCGCAATCCATATAGTATGGGCACCTAAGTAACGTGATAATATCGTATCGTCCCTGGCAATTCCCAGCCCTAACGGACAGACAAACAGATGCACACACACATGGAGGAAGAATAAACACACAGATCAGGCTGGACAAACACACAACTAATAAGGATGACACACACACACACACAGGGAGGGCAATGTTTAAGGCCTAAAACATGACTGGCATTTAGTCACACAGAGCCGAGTCACCCTTGTGTGTGTAGGTAAACATCCCTGACCCATTGTTATCCCCACAGACACATGACTCGACCTTTGTCCTGACCTCCAGACCCTGACTCCATGGCTAGAACTTTACACATTTACCCCAGAGGACAAAGCAGCACGGCCTGCCTGCACTGTTCACCGTGAGCATCTTCTAGGCCCAGCCCATCCCAGCTCCTCTCCCTCAGTGTGCCCCTTTTCCATAAGGCCCTGGAGTGAGCTCCCTGTTACTGCAGTACTGAATCCCATTATGTCAACACGACAATAGCTCTCTATTTGGTTTGTAATGATACTGCCTTTGTCACTTAACTCTACAATGCTTTTGTGCATGGGCTTTGAGCGCTTGGATACTCTGCTTTGGGCAATCTTTCTTTTGAATGAATATTGTGAATCGATTGGACCCAAGGCCTATTTACCTTGATATTTTTGTGATGGCATAGGTTCATGCATAAGACACAGTGTACATTTTGTGGGCCATAGTTTTATGGCTACCTGATTTGATAATGACTATACTAGGCCATAGTCTCAACCTGCTTCCGACTAGGTTAGGTAGCTAATGCAAAACTAATTCATAGGCAAATAACATTTATACCTTTGTATCAGATGTATTATTGTTAATAAAAAATAAAACGTATGCAGGCTGTTATCCACTTTAAAACTGCCTTTGGCCAATGCAAACAAACATTACAGCATCAGTATCTTTGATTAAACTGTTACTGACTCCTCGTGCAGTGGAGGGATGGCATTGGATAGCTCGCTATAGCATAGAATCAAATATGTTTTATAACTAACCCAAGTAAGACCACAGCCTTTTAGTTTCCAATTGGAGGAAATGAATCATAGTGGGCAGAACAAGCTAGGAGGTGGGCAGAGCCTAGCACGAGCTAGCGAGATCCTATTGACGCTTCTAGCATGTATTTGCATATTTCTGTTAGGGAAGGCCTACTCTGTGAATGCGCGTGTGCAATAGCTCAATTCGCCCTTGCACTCCTGAACAACCCACTCTGTTCGTAAAGATTCTAGTTTTGGTAACAGAAAACTGTATTGATGTCATCAAATATGTTTAATCGATGAGAGAAATTAGCAGAATGTCGGCCAAAATCCATCTAGCTCCATCTCCTCCCACTGGGCTTCCACTAATCCCAATATTTGGTGGTGAGTGGAAACGCCAACCATATGCCTCGGATTTATAGATCCGGTTAAAACATCTGGCTCATTGTTCTATCGGTGATATAATCTTAGCCATCTCATCTCGTTGTGTCATGGCTAGCTTGAGCTGTCAGTGTCAGATACAGATCAGCTACAGACCACCTTACATGATTCAGTTAAAGTCGTTCCTCATTGTTGAGCAAGTGTTCCCTCTCCTACAACAGTTGTCAATCATTGACTCATTTATTTAAAACCTGAGCTGCAAACTAGCTAGCTAATTGGACAGCAATGTGCGTTTAATTAGCTATGAAGTTAGCCTAGCCATCCTACCAGTTAGTTAAACTGGTTAGTGTTTAATGTTAGCTCTACACAAATAAATGACTGTGTGCCGATTAAACTAGCAAGTTAGCTAGTCGTTAAACCAGCTTGCAATAATTTAAAAAACTAGCTAGCCAGCTAGTTAGCTAAGCCTGCTAAGTCACACCCAGTTGTACTGCACATTTCAAGAAATGTGTGCAATATGCTGAAGCTAGGTAACGTTAACCGTAACAAACAACTACACAAGCGCGCGGGCAAAACGTTCGCAACGCTGGTTATAGCATGGTAAACCGGTGTAACGTTAGTAGTTAATTGAACCAGCTAACGTTAGCTGTCAATAATAACGGGAAAACACACCTTGGAAGTGTTGGAAGCTAGCTAACTAACGTTACCGCCAACGTTGAAAACATATTGTGTGGCTAGTTAGCTAACGTTAACAGACAATTACCTTTGTTTCCCGAATGTCTTGCTTCCCTCCTTCTGGGTACCACTGCACCCGGACAAAACCCCTTCCCAGAGGAGCCAGGCTGTCCACAACACTGCTCTCGGTGTCCGAGTTACAGGGGATACAGCCTCCCCCGCCACCGCCAACACCACCGCTTCTACCTCCGCCATCGTCGAGGTCCGAGTCTGAATCAAACTCCTCCTCGCCTTGTATCATTCTGACTAGGCCGAACCGGACCAAGTCACGATACCGACCTGACACCAAATCGTGGGAGAAAAGAAGCCGCTGGGAGCCGCCTGCAGAAGGAGAGAGCGCTATGGATGGAGGCTCCGAACCCGGGCTTACAGCCGGAGAAAGAGCTGCGTCTGTTGCTATTGCGTCCGATGCCACGGGTTCCGCCATCGCTGCTGTTGTCAGGGAATAATGCGAGAAAGGGAGAGGATGGTGAAGAAGAAAAAAGAGAAACCGTAACCAGGGAAGTGCACGTGTTTACGTCGATACGTAGGGACGCGCGCTGCGTAAATGCGCTCAGAGAAGAGTCGAGGGCCTGTCAGATCGACATAGGCGCTTTTTATTTCAGCGTGGGTTTGGTGAGTACATGAGTCTGAGACAGCAGACAGTATATCACACCGTTATTATAACACATCTTTCTTTATATTCTAGTCACACAGTCAGGTGTTGCTAGCTACATGATGATACAAATGTATGATGTCATGTGCCCAATTTCATTAATGGGGTCCCCCTAGGACACGGCCTATTGTCAATTAAGTTAATTAAATATCACAGCCATGATCATGGTCTTTTAAATATAATGCCATCAACAAGTCTGTAGCCGGAGCTCGAATATGCATTCTAGGCGCGCGCTTCACCCATAAGCATGAATGGACCAATTTTCGCCACTTGGTGTCAGTGTGTGAGTGTTCAAGTTCGCTTATTATTGCAGACATGGTTTTTAACACAGGATTGTGAGATGAAATAACATATTTTGTGCATACCGTGCCTGACACTGTAGTAGGCTAACGTGACCGGGGCATATTGGGACGTTTGTCTTATTTGTCATGCGCAAAAATGCGCGTTTCTACACAATGCCAAAGCATATTAATCTATAAAAATGTATATAATGATAGAAGGATAAGGGATTCCGTCAAATACATAGGCTAACTCTGTTCTATACCTGCATTTATCAGGTTGCCCAACAACAACAAAAATACTAATTTCGTATAGGTCAACAACGTATTAGCAGCAGGGGATAAACTATAAATTAAAACTGAAATAATGATCAACAAACACTTACCTGCTCCCCCTAATCCTCTTATAGATTTGAACAAAAATATCATGGGGAACAAACTATGAACCCACCATCTCGAGACAATTAATTCCCAATGGAAAAGTTTCCCTTAATTTAGACGTTTGGTAAATAGATGAGGGCAGCCCGATAGGATTATAATACAATCACCAGCAGGCCTATGCCATGTGATATTGATATCAACATTTAAATAAAATAGGCATTTTAAAAGTACACACATATTCTCCACATATGTTTGAAATTATACACTGAACAAAAATATAAATGCTAAATGTAAAGTGTTGGTCCCATGTTTCATGAGCTGAAATAAAAGATCCCAGACATTTTACATATGCACAAAAAGCGTATTTCTCTAAATGTTGTGCACAAACTTGTTTACATCCCTGTTAGTGAGCATTTCTCCTTTGCCAAGATAATTCATCCACCTGACAGGTGTGGCATATCAAGAAGCTGATTAAACACCATGATCATTACACAGGTGCGCCTTGTGCTGGGGACAATAAAAGGCCACACTAAATGTGCAGTTTTGTCACACAACACAATGCCACAGATGCCTCAAGTTTTGAAGGAGTGTGCAATTTGCATGCTGACTGCAGGAATGTCCACCAGAGCTGTTGCCAGAGAATTGAATGTTAATTTCTCTACCATAAGCCGCCTCCAACGTCATTTAGAGAATTTGGCAGTATGTCCAACTGGCCTCACGACCGCAGACCACGTGTATAGCGTTGTGTGGGCGAGCGGTTTGCTGATGTCAATGTTGTCAACAGAGTGCCCCATGGTGGCGGTGGGGTTATGGTAAGGGCAGGCATAAGCTACGGACAACAAACATAATTGCATTTTATCGATGGCAATTTGAATGCACAGAGATACAGTGAGGAGATCCTGAGGCCCATTGTCGTGCCATTCATCCGCTGCCATCACCTCATGATTCAGCATGATAATGCACAGCCCATGTCGCAAGGATCTGTACACAATTCCTGGAAGCTGAAAATGTCCCAGTTCTTCAATGTCCTGCATACTCACCAGACATGTCACCCACTGATCATGTTTGGGATGCTCTGGATCGGCGTGCCAATATCCAGTAACTTCGCACAGCCATTGAAGAGGATTGGGACAACATTCCACAGGCCACAATCAACAGCCTGATCAACTCTATGCAGAGGAGATGTCACCCTGCATGAGGCAAATGGTGGACACACAAGATGCTGACTTGTTTTCTGATCCACACCCCTACCTTTAAAAAAAAAAAAAGGTATCTGTGACAAACAGACCCATATCTGTATTCCCAGTCATGTGAAATCCATAGATTAGGGCATAATTAATTTATTTCAATTGACTGATTTCCTTATATGAACTGTAACTCAGTAAAATCTTTGAAATTGTTGCATGTGCGTTTATATTTTTGTTCAGTATAGTAAGCCAAAAGTGTACACATCAAACACAGAATTTTTACACCTATATGTAAATTGTCATTCATATACACTACCGTTCAAAAGTTTGGGGTCACTTAGAAATGTCCTTGTTTTCTAAAGAAAAGCAATTTTTTTGTCCATTAAAATAACATCAAATTGATGAGGTCCTCAACTGGCAGCTTCATTAAATAGTCCCCGCAAAACACCTGTCTCAACGTCAACAGTGAAGAGGCGACTCCGGGATGCTGACCTTCTAGGCAGAGTTGCAAAGAAAAAGCCATATCTCAGACTGGCCAATAAAAAGAAAAGATTAAGATCGGCAAAAGAACAGACAATGGACTTTTTCTTTTCAACTTTGCCTAGGTCAGCATCCCAGAGTCGCCTCTTCACTGTTGACGTTAAGACTGGTGTTTTGCGGGTACTATTTAATGACTTTTGTATACATCTGGCCCTTCATTGGACACTGTGTTAACAAACCTCCAAACGAGCTTCAATGCCATACAACACTCCTTCAGTAGCCTCCAACTGCTCTTAAACACTAGTAAAACTAAATGCATGCTTTTCAATCGAACGCTGCTGGCACCCGCCCACCCGACTAGAATCACCACTCTCGACGGGTCTGACCTAGAGTATGTGGACAACTACAAATACCTAGGTGTCTGGTTAGACTGTAAACTCAACTTCCAGACTCACATAAAGAATCTCCAATCCAAAGTTAAATCTAGAATCAGCTTCCTATTTCGCAACAAAGCCTCCTTCACTCATGCTGCCAAACATGCCCTCGTAAAACTGACTATCCTACCGATCCTTGACTTCGGCGATGTCATTTACAAAATAGCCTCCAACACTCTACTCAGCAAATTGGATGTAGTCTATCACAGTGCCATCCGTTTTGTCTCCAAAGCCCCATACACTACCCACCACTGTGACCTGTATGCTCTTGTTGGCTGGTCCTCACTACATGTTCGTCGTCAAACCCACTGGCTCCAGGCCATCTATAAATCACTGCTAGGCAAATCCCCGCCTTATCTTAGCTCATTGGTCACCATAGCAGCACCCACCCGTAGTCTGCGCTCCAGCAGGTATATCTCACTGGTCATTCCCAAAGCCAACACCTCCTTTGACCGCCATTCCTTCCAGTTCTCTGCTGCCAATGACTGGAACGAACTGCAAAAATCTCTGAAGCTGGAGACTCTTATCTCCCTCAATAACTTTAAGCATCAGTTGTCAGAGCACCTTACCGATCACTGCACCTGTACACAGCCCATCTGAAATTAGCCCACCCAACTACCTCATCCCTATATTGTTATTTATTTTGCTCTTTTGCACCCCAGTATCTCTATTTGCACATAATCTCTTGCACATCTATCATTCCAGTGTTAATACTATTGTAATTATTTTGCACTATAGCCTATTTATTGCCTTACCTCCATAACTTGCTACATTTGCACACACTGTATATATATTTTCTGTTGTATTTTTGACTTTATGTTTTTTACCCCATATGTAACTCTGTGTTGTTTTTATTGCACTGCTTTGCTTTATCTTGGCCAGGTCGCAGTTGTAAATGAGAACCTGTTCTCAACTGGCTTACCTGGTTAAATAAAGGTGAAATAAATAAAAAAAATTAAAAAATGAAGCTGCCAGATGAGGACCTATGAGGCATCTGTTTATCAAACTAGGCATTCTAATGTATTTGTCCTCTTGCTCAGTTGTGCACCGGGGTCTCCCACTCCTTTCTATTCTGGTTCGAGCCTGTTTGCGCTGTTCTGTGAAGGGAGTAGTACGCAGCGTTGTACGAGATCTTCAGTTTCTTGGCAATTTCTCGCATGGAATAGCCTTCATTTCTCAGAACAAGAATAGACTGAAGAGTTTCAGAAGAAGTTATTTGTTTCTGGACATTTTGAGCCTGTAATCGAATCCACAATTGCTGATGCTCCAGATACTCAACTAGTCTCAATAAGGCCTGTTTTATTGCTTCTTTGATCAGCACAACAGTTTTCAGCTGTGCTAAAATAATTGCAAAAGGGTTTTCTAATGATCAATGCGTCTTTTAAAATGATAAACATGGATTAGCAAACGCAATGTGCCATTGGAACACAGGACTGATGGTTGCTGATAATGGGCCTCTGTAGCCTATCTAGATGTCCCATAAACAATCAGCCGTTTTCAGCTACAATAGCCATTTACAACATTAACAATGTCTACACTGTATTTCTGATCAATTTGATGTTATTTTAATGGACAATTTTTTTGACATTTCTAGGTGACCCCAAACTTTTAAATGGTAGTGTATATAAATAAAATAACTGAAAGTAGGTGCTGGGTAGGTTTGGCCAAAAGCCGATCCATTAGTTGCATCTTGACAAGAGGCGAATTCCAAACACAAGTGACGAATATCCCCGATAAATCCGGGTAAATATGTTTATTGTTGACAGGTATTCTCTCAGAATGGAGGATTTGGTCATCCAGCTTGTTGTAGGCTTATGACCATTAGCGCTTAAGCACCAAAGGTATAAATCCACACCGCGCGCCACTTTAACCAGACTTTACGAGACAGACAGCCATTCAATACACAAGGAGAAACTATATTGAAATATCAACATTTTTAAATTGATTTAAGACCTTGGAACTTCGATCAGACACCATGTCGACAGTCAGTGCCCTGCCTTTCCTGAAATCTAGTCTCCAAATGCGCCCTCCCATGGGCTCCTACTCCCCTAGGCGCGGGTCGTCGCCACACACTCCCGGCCAGCGAGTTCCGTTGCCTCAGCCCGGAGGACGCAATCAGCGTGTTTGAGATCGAGAGAGAGGGTAAGAACTTTTAACTTACTCAAATGTAGAACTTGTTTTTACCCCAATACTGGTCGTTTTTCTATACAACTTTGTACCTAGACGTTAAAAGGTATAGTGATGGTTTGTGAAAAAAATATGCTGTCATTCATTGGACTTAATGAGGTGCTTTACGTTTAAAGTTAACTTTTACGTTTTTTAATAGACTAGGCTAATATACATTTTGGGAATACATCTTTGGATACCAACCAAATTCATGACAAAACAAACAGTCAGTCAGTCATGATGGGATTCATGTTACCAAGTATGTAGTTGGAAGTAAGCAAACTGAGATTAGACTAAGCAACTACAATTGTACTTGGTCATGGACTTGTGTTGTCGGTCTGCCCTCCTCAGCCTTCATCTCTGTGTCTGGAGAGTGTCCACTCCACTTGGATGAGGTGTGTCACTTCCTGATGCTGTGCCCTGAGCTGTCTCTGGGCTGGTTTGAGGAGGGACGCCTAGTTGCCTTCATCATAGGATCACTGTGGGACCAGGAGAAACTAGCCATGGTAAGCCCCAAGTCAAAACCTGTTGAATAAGTGGGACATTGTCTTTATTATAATGAATGACTTTTGGTAGCCTACCCAATGAATCAAAAGTCAAGCTTTGAGGATATACTTCAATGTGGTATTTTATCAATGGATAAGTAAAAACATTTTTTTAGCACAGGGACTTCAAGGTTTTTATGTAAAACACCTCAAAATCAGAGAACGCAACAACCTTACATCCACATAAACAAGCCATCATGAAGAAATCTCCATGACAATGATAAATAGTTAGAGTCGGGTGATAGCACTCATGCACTCCTTCCCTCCCTCCTTTTTCAGGACGCTCTCACCCTCCACAAGCCCCATGGCTCCACGGTCCACCTCCACGTGCTGGCTGTCCACCGCACCTTCCGGCAGCAAGGCAAGGGCTCCATCCTGATGTGGCGCTACCTGCAGTACCTGCGCCGCCTGCCCTATGTGCGCCGCACCGTGCTCATGTGCGAAGACTTCCTGGTCCCGTTCTACCAGAAGTCGGGCTTTAAAGTGCAGGGCCCCAGCGACATCACCGTGGGGCCACTGGCCTTCATTGAGATGATGTACCCTGTCCGGGGCCATGCATACATGCGCCGCAACAGTGGTGTTTGAGGGGCCGCGAACCAAGATGGATGCCTCCTTCAATGGGGGGTGTTTGACCGAGCTTCCGTGGCTGGAAGAGGGCTATGTGAGCAGCTTGTTGTAACCTCGTCCCCAGTCTATTGCACAAATGTTTCTGGGAATGAGATTACGCTTGCTGTGAGTTACATGTGGGCTACTAGTGCAGTGGTTGCCAGGTGTTTGTCTGTGCTCACTGATTTGTGGTGTGGCAGGGTTTGTGTGTTGTGGGTGTTAAGAGAAGACAGTTGACTCGTAAGAGACCAGCTTTAACCTACCACAAAACTCAAACATTTACATTTGACATTTGAGTCATTTAGCAGATGCTCTTATCCAGAGGGACTTACAGTTAATGCATTCATCTTAAGATAGCTAGGTGGGAGAACAACATATCAGTCATAGGAAGTATATTTCTCCTCAAAGTAGCTATCAGCAAAGTCAGAGCTAGTAAGAGGGGGAAAAAGTCATGTGTGAGTTTAGTTCACAAAAGGCTTTTTTTCATCTCAAAGGCTGACATGATCTTTGGGGAAGATATGGAATTACTTGAGTAATTACGTGATTATACGTTTATTACTTCATTCATTTTTACAAAATCTCTTATTCATATGATGACCAAATAGAAATCAGCTAACTACCAAAAATGATAGGTTTACATTAGAAAATTGCATCAAGGCATTGAAAATAATTTAAACTGTACATAACTTTAAATTATTTATTTTTTAAACAGGCGATTGCCTGGGACTTTCATTTGCTTTTCAAGATCACTAATGTTTTTGTTTATCCTTCTATATTTATGCCTGTATTTATGCCTTTAAAATGCCCTGGGTAGCTAAAATAGCTTTTATGAACCATGTTATATACACCTCTATATACCATGGTAGTATTATTCATGGTAGTAGTATTGTCTCTTAGCTAGCACCTGTTTCTTTCTAGATTGTGAGAAAACACTGATTAGATTACCGATATACAGTATATCAGGGAGAAATATAATCAAACCAGGCGGTGTTTGTTTTTCGGTCTCCAAAGTAGACCAGTATTGCACACCTCTCTCCCCGGGGCTATAGGGGTTTAACTGCTAACGTGTCCATTAGCAGGTATTATTGTCGTTAACTTCTAGGGATTTACGAGAATCGTCTATTTGCTGCTGCCAATATACTTGTAGCTGGCACAGTGTTTGAGAATAGACTTATAGCATTTTGATGTTTGAAACACAGCAATGTTTGCCAATATACCTCCCCGGTGTTCTCCATTCCCCCTGATAAAGGAGTCTCCTTTTTCCCTGTAGAAAACCACCACCTCTGCCTCCATCAATCTTGAATCAAGACATGACTGATTTTTATAACATTTTGAAAATAAGAAAATAAACTATTTATTTTTCTAACATTTGTTTCTGACTGTTTCCCTTTCATTTGGAATGTAGCAATGCATTACACTGTAGGGTTTCTATGATTAACAAACGCCAGATTTAGAGGACAGAGTGACTTGTTTTCAACATCTCAGCTTGCAAAACGTGACCCACAGAGATGAAAGTTGTGGAGTAAATCTCTCTTGAAGAGGGTGAATCTACAACAGCTTTTCAAGCGCCACCACACTACCTGGCTGAATGCGATTGTGAAGAGAAATGGTTCAGACGCATAGATCCATAGTAGTTCCTTGTGCCATTTGGCAAAAGTCAGGAAAGGTTACCAGTAGTTGAATCTATGAGCTCAAGACACAAGAGGGAAAACATGACTAGATTTACATTTATTTTCAAGAACATCATCTTAATTTTTACATACACGTACGTGAGTAATATGTTCAAAAACTGCAGCAGAAAATATCTCAGTAAAAGAGCAAATTCCAAAGTATCCTTTTTTATTCCAATAAATTAATCAATTTGGTCCAAATGCATATATAGACTTATTCTTGCAGATACTCAAATTCAAGGCTTACACACATTTCAGAAGGCACTGTGAATTCCTATGACGAGGAGCAGACTGTGCTGAAGTGTTCATATAAAAAGAAAAGGAGGGACAGGTTCCTAGCAAATGAAACAGGGTCACAACCATTTAAATGCCCAAATGACAAAACAATGGTAAAACAATGTAAAACAGTACTCAACGATTGTCCAACCAACACCTGTGAAGAATTCCACACTATTGACAAAGTCGGCCATTAACGCCACCAGTTGACTGCTGGTGTGTAAAGTGACTAAAGAAAGCAGAGTAAATCCTGCTAAAATAATCCACATCACCGCAGTAATCCACCTCTGAGGAAACGTCCTAAGCAGTTAAGAGCGGACACCTGCCAGAGCAGAGGGACATAATCCAAGAGCACAGGAGCAGGCCGGGGTAGCAGAAACTCTGTTGGCCAATTTGGTATCTGTAATGGCAAGAATGACTAGCAGCCTTTCTTGAATCAATGGCCATTGATCAAAGGCACAGTACATTGATTCTCGTTCGCTTTTGAAATATATACACATAACATATTGATAAGTCATTTGGACTGATATCACTGAAGTGCTATAATTACTATAGAGACATAGTGCAAGCACATCGTAGTTTGACGTGAAACAACATGGACTTTCTAGCTTGCTCAATAAGATCACATACTGCCTTTTGGACGGTTAGTCAAATTTTATAATCTACGTTACATTTAATTAACGTTTGAGTATCAAAGTTATAAACACAATGTCTAGTGATATGGCACAATTATGGCCAAAACAAGTCAACGTGTTTAATTAGTAGTGCACTTCAACTGAAAAGCCTTCCATAAGGCTAACAGCTTGTCTTTGGGGCAGTGACACAGTTAAATTGGAATTAGTTAGATGTATATTTATCTAGCACCTGTGGCAGTTGATTTAAATAACCTAGGCAGATTGGAAGGCAGGATTTGGAAGGTCAGACCAATCATTCAGATGAAGAACAAGCATAATTTACAGATACAATAACACAATTTCACTGAAACTGTCTGTACAGATATAATTCATTGTGAAAAGCAACTGCTATTGGATGGAATTCTTAACACTTAACTGGTCAACAACAACAAAAGCGCCATGGAAAAGTCATGAAAAGCACACAAAACTAGGTTCAAGTTGAAACCATGAATGACTGTATGACTTGTATTCAATACCATAATGAAATGCTCACATGAACAGCTAATTCAAAGTATTTGAACATAATGAAATGCTACATCATAGTGTTAGATACAGCCAGTGTTGTAGAAAACGAGTACAAAAGGTAACAAATAAGCAAATAAGAGGCCTCTGTAGTATTAACTTGACAGTTTATGAACCGAATGTTAAGATATCCTCTGTAGTCTTCCAAGTCTACTTTAACAGCATGCTCAGACTGAGTCTCTCTCTCCAGAGGAACTAGCATGGCTTTACAGTCTTGAAGTCAATGTGCGTAGATACCCTGGGTGCTTTCAACAACAGCCTTACGGGCCTCTCCTTTAAAGTTCCATTTCCCTTAAAAGTATTTTCCACTGCGCTTCCTGTCCAGGCTCTAAAGCCAGCTAGCATTAGCTGTTAGCGTTTTAGTGAGTGCTAGCCTAGTGCACCACATGGTCGATGTCGTACTTCTCGCAGAACTTGCTGGTGAAGGGCAGGCAGGTGAGGTGCTCCAGCCAGTGCCAGTTGATGGGGTAGATGTAGAACCAGACGACCAGCGAGGAGAGCAGGCCCAGGTAGACCAGCAGCGACAGCAGGATGAGGACACGCTTTCGGTACTTGTCAAAGTTGCCGAACGTCACGTAGGGCAGGAAGGCGAAGGAGAGCAGCAGGCCGCTGAGGAAGCCGAAGATGTGGGCGATGTTGTCGATCCAGGGCAGCAAGCCACACAGGAACAGGAAGAAGACGATGCCCACCAGCTTGAGGAAGGCCTTCCACGGCTTCTCCAGCATCTGCCAGCCCTGGATGAGCTCCACAAACAGGCAGGCAAGCAGCCCGAACTGGGAGCCAGCTGGGCCAACCTGGATGATAACCATAGAAAGACAGAGAGAGCGAGGGAAAAGAGAGTCATACATCCACCAGCTCTGACCAAACAAAATGGAGGGAGGGGTTGGGGGTTGATGTTTCACTGGATGACGATGCCACCAATGGATGAATGGGTATCAATGCCAGCATGTGCATGAATGAATGAGTCACTGTTGACCATAGCATGGGGCATATCAGCGGAAGAAGCAGGGATAAATGCATGCATCCTGCTCACTGGCGGTTCAGTAGTATCTGTTGAAATTCCTATCAAATGCTAGTACATTAGCATGAAGGAAGTGGTGGTAGCGTACGTCAGCGTGCGCCTTGTTAATGGACAGGCAGATGACTGAGGCTGAGTTGTTATAGTCCCTCATAGCAGAGGACAATAGGAATCAGGCAAAATGGGAAGCAGGTGCACCAGCTGAGTGCATTAAATGTTGACGTCCATGTGTAATAGTGAATTTAGTCAGTAGTCTACTGATGCAAATGCATGCAGCTCAGGGGTCTGGAGAGGTTCAGCCCTGCAATTGACTTTCTCTCCGCAGGGTAATTATTTTTGGTACAATGTCCCCAAATAAATGCTGCGATCAATATGTAATTACACCATCTGACATTTTAACCACCGTCACTTTTATATGTATACAGTGATGGTGGATGTTCCAAAAATGGGAATGTGTCATTGTTGGAGTAGTATAAAAAGAAAAGAGTATTACATTGTGCCTCCATTCCAAACCTTATGACTATTTAGTTACATTTCCGTTGTACCGTCTCAATAATTAGGTCTAGATTGAAACCAAGAGCAATGCTTCTTTGGTCACTGGTTCTACGGCTGGCATCCTGATTAGATTGACGTCAGGGCTGTGGTGGGCGTACCGGGGCAGATGGCTAATCTGAGATTCTAACCTCCCACAACGACGGGAGAGGAGGAGTGAGGCTTTTCACACGCCCTAGGCACGTGGCCTACATGTTCCAGACATGCTATATGGGTGATCTGAATCCAGTCATACCCCAGCCAGCACTAGACAGTCTAAGCTTCACTCGCCATTCAACACTTCGTTTGACAGGCTGAGTTTCAGAATGTGAACTTTGATCGTTGCACTAAAGGACTAAAAGAAGAAGAACTAGGGAGTGTTACTGTTGTGACATCTAGTTGTTTCTTTTAGAGAGGCTGAGTTTCAGAACGTCTGAACTTTTTCTGACATCAGAATTTCTGCACTGAAGAGTGACGCAAAGTCCTTTGAAGAAGTACTAGCGAGTGTTACTGTTGTGTCATTAAGCATTTCTGAAACCGCCACCAGAACTGAATGAACTACTTTTAAAGTTGAATGAGCAATCCAAGAAATCTTGCAATTTCTATAAAAATCTTGAGATAACCCTAGACCATCCAACCCTGATCCACCCAAGACTCCTGGTCATACTGCTCGCTGAGCGGATCAATGATATGCCGAACGGTAATCTGGTTTAGACCTCATGGGAATCATCACGCATCACCAGATGCTTTAGCCAGTAATAATAGACCCTGACATCAAGTCACACGCATTGGGCTGCAAAATTCCTGGAACGTTTTCCAGAAATCCTGGTTTGAGGATTCCGGATTTCCTGCTTATTCCCTTCTGATTCTGGCAAACCTCCAACCAGGAATTTGAGGAAGACCAGGGAATTTATTGAAAGTTCCAGGAGTTATGCAACCCTACACACGCACATATTCTCAGGCATTCCCTTGGACTGATGCCTCTTTATGTAATCTTTACTTTGGCATATGACACGTACCTGGTCTTCCACCACTTCCACTTTCCAGCAGCACTGGGAGATTAACACAGAAGGTGATTGGTGTTCAGTAGCCCTAGTTGTGAAACTTGGTGTACTAGTGTGACCTTTGTAGTACTCTCACTTCATAACAACAACATGAGGGTGAAGAGGAGGTCTTTGGTAGTTTATTCATCAAAAGCCAAGAAAACTAAAATGGTTGCTATTTTAAGGTTTCTGATGAGTTAATTAACGCAAGGTGTCTAGCTCATTCGATTTACCCTGTTCATCTTGGTTGATCTTGAATTAATATTTTGCAAAGGAAATGTCTTACTAGTCAGACTTGGTATGAGCAAATGTGATATAATTAAAAAAGTGCCTTAATAATAACGAAATAATAATACAGAATCCTAATGTGTCCAGTAAGTCAGTATTCTGTTCATTTATCTAAATGCTGATTATACGATCTGTGTGCTCTATTGATGTCTGATCTGAGTTTGATTGGTTATACCTAGGAATTCCTATAGGGGCGCACGGGGCTTCCCTGCAGTGTTGCCAACTTAGCAACTTTGTCGCTATATTCAGCGAGTATTCATAACCCTCTAGCGACACATTTTCAAAAAATCGACTAGCGACTTTTTCTGGTGTTATTGGAAACTTTTGGAGACTGACGTGAAAGCACGTATCGTTCTTACTCTTCTCAACGAGCAGCGGGTGCTGCCGTGGGCCCCACCCCCGTCCCAAAGCACTCACAGGCGGCCCAGTCCTCGCGCAGCAGTCCCTCCCAGCTGCAGTCAGAGCAGGAGATGTTCACCCCTCCACGTCCAGACTGCAAATGAATCGCGCATGCGGGAAGCCGCCGCTGGCTGATCCCGCCCTGGCTTACATTCAGGGCGGGATGTAAATGTAAAATGTTCTTTGTCTAAAATAAATCACTGCACAAAAACAAATCACTGCATTTGACTCACACAGCCTCAGTCACTTACTCACCTCGTCCACTGTGTGTGCGCCTCTCTGTGACATAAGCTAAACATATAGGTGGCTAGCTCATCATGTCTCAGTGTAAACTGTACACTCAAAAATACAGAAAGGAGTGGGAATCAAACCCTGAATTCAAAGGCTGGTTGAAGCCGTTTATTGGAGATGATACACGAGCATACTGCCTGTATTGTAAGGCTGATTTCTACGCCAAACTTAGTGATGTAAAAAAACACATGACAACTCAAAAACACACTCAAAAGGCAAAGCCTTATAACAGTTCCACCCAAAACAAGCTGCCATTTATGGTTTTAAAAAATTGACTCTGCAAAAAAGGCTGAGGCCACCATGGCATTAGCTATCGCTGAACACTGTTCCATGCTGGCATGTGATCACATTGGAGAAGCATGTAGAGCTGCTTTCTCAGACACTGCTGCTACCCACTTCAAAATGCACAGGACAAAGTGCACAGAAATGATTAATGGTGTTCTAGCACCATACTTTCTGAAAAAGTTGGTCGCAGATGTGGGTGACCAGCGTTTCAGCCTCCTCCTCGATGAGTCCACGGATGTAAGTGTTTCTAAGTACCTGGGGGTTGTGATAAGGTACTTTAGTGACACCAAGCAGACAATTGTATCAACATTTCTGGGGCTTGTTTAGTTAGAGGGAGGAGATGCCAAATCTATAGCCTGTGCTGTTGTGGCTTTCCTCGAGAAGTGTTGTCTTAAAAAATAGAAACTCCTGGGGATATGGACTGACAATGCCTCTGTTATGACGGGGATTAACAATGGAGTCCATAAAGTGCTGATGGAGGAGTATGGCCTCAAAGATCTGGTTCTTATTCGCTGTGTGTGCCACTTTCTGCAGCTTGCTGTAAGTCATGCTTCCAATAACACCATCCCCTGTAGTGTGGAGTACTTGGTACGAGAGACTTATAACTGGTTTTCAGTGTCTCCAAAGCGCAGGGAGGCCTACAAGGCCATATATGAGACCATCAACTGTGGGGAGTGTGCCACACGTTGGCTCTCCATTGAACCCGCGGTTTCACGCATTTTGGACCAGTGGGAGGAGCTTAGGCTGCATTTCGCAGTCACCAAGTCCAGTGAACACTGCTACATGGCTGAGGTTTTATACTCCATGTACAGTGATCCTCAAAATATATTGTATCTGACTTTTTGGAAGTCAGTGCTGGGTGAGGTACAGTTGGCCATCAAGGCTTTTGAGGGAGAGCAAGTAGATCCTCTTAAGCTACTTGACAGCTTGGTTAGCCTGATCAAGTCTGTGAGCAGCAGGGTGCTGAATCCACTGGCAAATGTTGATGTACTCAAAGGGCCAACAGATGGATACAGTTGAAGTCGGAAGTTTAAATACACTTAGGTTGGAGTCATTAAAACTCGTTTTTCAAACAATTTCTTGTTAACAAACTATAGTTTGGCAAGTCGGTTAGGACATCTACTTTGTGCATGACACAAGTAATTTTTCCAAAAATTGTTTACAGACAGATTATTTCACTTATAATTCACTGTATCACAATTCCAGTGGGTCAGAAGTTTACATACACTAAGTTGACTGTGCCTTTAAACAGCTTGGAAAATTCCAGAAAATGATGTCATGGCTTTAGAAGCTTCTGATAGGCTAATAGACATTTGAGTCAATTGGAGGTGTCCCTGTGGATGTATTTCAAGGCCTACCTTCAAACTCAGTGCCTCTTTGCTTGACATCATGGGAAAATCAAAGAAAATGCAAAAACCAGAAAAAATGTAGACCTCCACAAGTCTGGTTCATCCTTGGGAGCAATTTCCAAACGCCTGAAGGTACCACGTTCATCTGTACAAACAATAGTACGCAAGTATAAACACCATGGGACCACGCAGCCGTCATACCGCTTAGGAAGGTGACGCGTTCTGTCTCCTAGAGATGAACGTACTTTGGTGCGAAAAGTGCAAATCAATCCCAGAAAAACAGCAAAGGACCATGTGAAGATGCTGGAGGAAACAGGTACAAAAGTATCTATATCCACAGTAAAACGAAGTCCTATATCGCATAACCTGAAAGACCGCTCAGCAAGGA
>NW_025534834.1:0-20000 GCF_020615455.1 Coregonus clupeaformis
AAAATCGTAAAGAGTTGCGCACACACACACATATAGATATATATAAACCCACAGTAATTTGCCATAAAACTTCCAACGTTTGGGCATCACTGTGCCTTCTTCGAACTTGATGTGTGTGTGTGTGTGTATGTGTGTGTGTGTGTGTGTGTGTGTGTGTGTGTGTGTGTGTGTGTGTGTGTGTGTGTGTGTGTGTGTGTGTGTGTGTGTGTGTGTATGTAAGTAATGAGAGAGGTCTGAAACATTATTGACTTGGTTTAGATTGTTCTACTAGTTAAAAACGATTGACATCAATCTGTCTCTTGTTGTTGGAATATGGACCCAGATAACACTTATTCAGTCTGTCTCTAGTTGTTAAGATATGGACCCAGATAACACTTATTCAAGTCTGTCTCTAGTTGTTTAGATATGGACCCAGATAACACTTATTCAGTGCAATGTCACAATTGTTAAGATATGGACCCAGATAACACTTATTCAGTCTGTCTCTCTAGTTAGATATGGACCCAGATAACACTTATTCTGTTTTCTTTGTCCTTTTAATTATTTATTAATTAAAAGCATAAAACTAGCTTTTATGATAGTGTAATAAGATTAACCAGAATTCTTTGTGTGTTGTGAGGCAGCCCGGGGTTAGGTAGACTGAATGTAACACTTACACAGCTCTCGTTGAGAGACTTTTAAAATCAATTTTTTTGGTTTTAAGCTAAACTGAAAGTTCAGTGTCTTAGGGTGTCTTCAGTGGTCAATAACCTGGTCAAGAAGGGCTACAGTGTGTGTGCAGGTTTTTATTCCTGCCTAGCACTATAACACATCATTCAGCTAATGAAGGTCTTGATGATTCTGTGATAAACAAAAAGCAGGTGTGTTAGTGCTGGGCTGGAACAAGCTGCACCTCTCTCGGGGGGCCCCGAGGTTGGCCAGCCATGTCCTACATGGTCGAACAGAAGCACGTGATGGCAGAGATTGCTTTCCCGGAGGCTTTCATTGATCATCAGGAGGCAATGATAGAATCAGAACTGTCATTCTACTTGGGAAAGAATTAGAATGACTTCCCTTTCCATTCACAAACCTCTCCTACACAGCCAGTTGCATTCTGTTTCTGTCACTTCTCGTTCACTCTGTCTGCAAGGAAGTATACTGTTCATTTCAAATATCATTTAAAGGCAATATTTTTTAACTTGATGAAATTACTGGAATAATGTGATGTAGAAATGAATAAAGTATTACAAAAATGTTAAAAGAAATTGCATGTTGTGCGTTTCCTTTGTAAATGAATATCTTCTCTTTCAAAATATATTAATTTCCACTACCATTTAGATAATACAAACATTAGCTTCATGTCATGCTGTTAACCTCAAGCTACAAGATATTAGGTAGGATAAGGTGGTTGTGGGGTGTTTAGTCCAATGTTTAAGGGCGTGTTTAATCCTCTCTCACGGTTGTTTGAGTCCAATGTTTAGGGCGTGTTTAATCCTCTCTCACGCTGAGTTAGGCGGGAAAACAACAGATTAACAGAGATTTTAAGGATTTGCAGTGCCAATATTTGATAATGTACAGTGATCTACTGCTAGTGTACAGTGGGAAAAAAGTATTTGATCAGCCACCAATTGTGCAAGTTCTCACTTAAAAAAGATAAGAGAGGCCTGTAATTTTCATCATAGGTACCGTCAACTTATGACAGACAAAATTAGAAAAAAATATCCAGAAGATCACATTGTAGTTTTTTGTAAGTTTATTTGCAAATTATGGTGGAAAATAAGTATTTGGTCAATATATAAAAGTTTCTCAATGCCTGTTATATAACCTTTGTTAGCAATGACACAGGTCAAACGTTTCTGTAAGTCTTCTGGAAGTTTTTCACACACTGTTGCTGGTATTTTGGCACATTCCTCCATGCAGATCTCCTCTAGAGCAGTTATTTTGGGGCTGTCGCTGGGCAGCACAGACTTTCAACTCCCTCCAAAAAAAGATTTTCTATGGGGATGAGATCTGGAGACTGGCTAAGAGCACTCCAGGACCTTGAAATGCTTCTACGAGAAGCCACTCCTTCGTTGACCAGGCGGTGTGTTTGGGATCATTGTCATGCTGAAAGACCCAGCCACGTTTCATCTTCAATGTACTTTGCTGTTTGAAGGATGTTTCACTCAAAATCTCCACGATACATGGCTATTCATTCTTTCCTTTACACAGATCAGCGTCCTGGGTCCCTTTTGCAACAGCCTAAGCATGATGTTTCCACCCCCATGTTTCACAGTAGGTATGGTGTTCTTTGGATGCAACTCAGCATTCTTTGTCCTCCAAACACAAAAGGATTATATTTGGTTTCATCTGACCATATGACATTCTCCCAATCCTCTTCTGGGTCATCCAAATGCACTCTAGCAAACATCAGATGACCTGGACATGTACTGTCCAAAGCAGGGGGGACAGGTCTTGCACTGCAGTTTGATCCTGGCGGCGTGGTGTGTTACTGATGGTGAAGCTTTGTTACTTTGGTCCCAGCTCTCTGCAGGTCATTCACTAGGTCCCCACGTGTAGTTCTTGGATTTTTGCTCACCGTTCTTGTGATCATTTTGACCCACAAGGAGTGAGATCTGCGTGGAGCCCCAGATCGAGGGGGTTGTCAGTGATCGCCTTTTATGTCTTCCATTTCCTAATAATTGCTCCGCGGTTGATTTCTTCAAACCAAGCTGCTTACCTATTGCAGATTCAGTCTTCCCCAGCCTGGTGCAGGTCTTGAATTTTGTTTCTGGTGTCCTTTGACAGCTCTTTGGTCTTGGCCATAGTGGAGTTTGGAGTGTGACTGTTTGAGGTTGTGGACAGGTGTCTTTTATACTGATAACAAGTTCAAACAGGTGCCATTAATACAGGTAATGAGTGGAGGACAGAGCATCTTAAAGAAGAAGTTACAGGTCTGTGAGCCAGAAATCTTGCTTGTTTGTAGGTGACCAAATACTTATTTTCCACCATAATTTGCAAATAAATTCATGAAAAAATCCTACAATGTGATTTTCTGGAGGAAAAAATCTCGATTTTGTCTGTCATAGTTGTGCGTGTACCTATGATGAAAGTGCAGGCCTCTCTCATCTTTTTAAGTGGAGAACTTGCACAGTGGTGGCTGACTAAATACTTTTTTTCCCCACTGTATATCTGTTTCGTCTCTGATTTAAGGCAGCATCCTAAACAGCTCCTATTCCCTATGTATTGCAGCAGTATGGATCCTGGTCAAAAGTAATTGGCTACATAGGGAATAGGAATGCAGTTGGGGAATTAAAGACACAATTTAGACACAATGAAAACGGCTGCCGTCACAGACAGTCAACCAAGGTTGCTGTGATGTCATCTCAGTCCTGTGTAGTCTACACACTTAGGGCAATTTTTAATAGTTTTTATTAATCACAAATTAACCACCTATATATGGCTCACATAGGTAGCGTCCCAAATGACCCTATTCCCTATATGAGTGCTCCTGGCCCACCACTGCAGGAGGGATGGGGGTCCCCAATCTGGACCTACTAACATACTGGACATAGACAGCATTTAAGGGGTAATGCATGTAATCACATAACTATTCTATTCATTTTATTTCTATGCTTGTTGTGATTGACTGCCATCAGCCACCCAGAGGATGTATTATTTCCTCAGCCTCAATAACATTCTCAATGATGTTTACAGATAGACTAAGGGGATCTTTACAGAGGCTAGGAGGATATTACAGATAGAGATTATGTACAACATATAAGAGGATATTCGCCCTCTCTCTTCTCTCTCCTCTCTGCTCTCTCTACCTCCTCTCCTCTCTGTCTCCACCTCTGTCTCTCTCTCTCTCTCTCTCTCTCTCCTGCCTCTCTGTCTCTGCTCACCCCCTCTCTCTCTCTCCTCTGTCTCTCCCCCCCCCTCTCTCTCTCTCTCTCTCTCTCTACCTCTCTGTCTCTCTCCCCACCCCCCTCTCTCTCTCCTCTCTGTCTCTCCCCCCTCTCTCTCTCTCTCCCTACCTCTCTGTGTCTCTCTACCCCTCTCTCTCCCTCTCTGTCTCTCCCCCTCTCTCTCTCTCTCTCTCTCTCTATCTCTACCTCTCTGTCTCCTCTCTAGCCCCCTCTCTCTCTCCTCTCTGTCTCTCCCCCTCTCTCTCTCTCTCTCTCTACCTCTCTGTCTCCTCTCTGCCCCCTCTCTCTCCCCCTCTCCTCTCTCTCTCTCTCTCTCTACCTACCTCTCTGTCTCTCTCTACCCCCTCTCTCTCTCCTCTCTGTCTCTCCCCCCCTCTCTCTCTCTCTCTCTCTCTCTCTACCTCTCTGTCTCTCTACTCCCCTCTCTCTCTCCTCTCTGTCTCTCCCCCTCCTCTCTCTCTCTCTCTCTCTCTGCCTCTCTGTCTCTCTACCCCTCTCTCTCTCACTCTCTGTCTCTCCCCCTCTCTCTCTCTCTCTCTCTCTACCTCTCTGTCTCTCTCTACCCCCCTCTCTCTCTCCTCTCTGCTCCCCCCCTCCCCTCCTCCCCCCTCCCTCCCTCCTCTCTCTACCCCCTCCCTCTCTCTGAGAGTTGGACTATGCATGCCACGATGCCCATATGGAACTTCACCATGCTGATGCTTTCAGCTGGCCGGACATAATTCAAATCCTCAGACAAGATGCTTCCCATGACCTCTGACCTCTGTGCTGACTGTCTGTCTGTCTGTGCGGCTGTGGTACAGTAGGCTATTCCCAGAGTGGCTATCAGGCAGCTATTTATGGGAGATCGACACAGACTGTCTACGGAATTATAAGATGTAATGCATGATGAAGAATGGACATTTATGGGGATGTTTTTATCTCAGAAAAAGTGGGGTAGTTTACATAGATTATAAATTATATAACACAATATATATTTTAGAACACAAGGTGTGATATCTGTGTTTTCATTTTATCACTCCATCATCAGTAACCACCAGTTGTGATATATTATCATGTATTACTGTCAGGTTATATTGTCTCCATCATGTAACCACCAGTTGTGATATCATGTATTGCATGTCAGGTTATAGTATCTCCATCAGTAACCACCAGTTGTGATGATATCATGTATTACTGTCGGGTTATGGTATCTCCATCAGTAACCACCAGTTGTGATATCATGTAGTGCACATGCGGATACTATTATCTCCATCAGTAACCACCAGTTGTGATATCATGTATTACTGTCCAGGTTATATTATCTCCATCAGTAACCACCAGTTGTGATATCGTATGTACTGTCAGGTTATAGTATCTCCATCGGTAACCACCAGTTAGTGATATCATATATTTACTGTCAGTTATGGTATCTCCATCAGTAACCACCAGTTGTGATATCATGCATTATATCGGGTTATCTTTCCATCGTCAGTAACCACCAGTTTGTGATCATCATGCTTGTTGCTGTCAGGTTATCTCCATCCTCGTGTTCCACCAGTTGCTTTGATATCATGTAGGCTCCCTCTCTCAGTGTTGTTCTCTCTGTCCCCCATGGCCCACCCTGCCCTCCCTACAGCTTGCTCCCTCTCTCAGTTGTTCTCTCTGTCCCCCCAGGTCACCCTGCCCCTCCCCTAGCCAACGCTCCCTCTCTCCAGTGTTGTTCTCTCCTGTCCCCCAGGCCACCTGCCCTCCCTAGCCAACGCTCCCTCTCTCCCAGTGTTGTTCTCTCTGTCCCCCAGGCCACCCTGCCCTCCCTAGCCAGCGCTCCTCTCTCAGGTTGTTCTCTCTGTCCCCCCAGGCCACCCTGCCCTCCTCTAGCGCTCCCTCTCTCAGCCCCATCGGAAGGAAAGGCGAGAGAAGGAGTAGCAGAGCCAACCGCTCCGGCCTAAGAAGGCAGTGGACCTAGCACTGGTACGGTCAAGCTATTACTGTCAGGGTTATCTCCATCCTCAGTAACCACCAGTTGTGATATATCATGTATTTTTTACTGTCGGGTTATCTCCATCCTCAGTAACCACCCAGTTGTGATATCATGTATTGCTGTCAGGTTATCTCCATCCCAGTAACCACCAGTTGTGATATCATGTATTACTGTCAGTTATCTCCATCCTCAGTAACCACCGGTTGTGATATCATGTATTATGTCAGGTTATATTATCTCCATCCAGTAACCACCAGTTGTGATATCATGTGTCACTGTCTGGTTATCTCCATCATCAGTAACTCCAGTTTCTCCCAATACGCCAGACCAGTAACCCCCCTCCCCCCCCTCCCCTAACACACACACACCTCACTTTTTAGTCTTTCTTAGCAGCTGGTAGTTAGTAGTCTTTCGTTTGTTTGCGGTGCTTACTGCTAACTAACCATGGAGGCTCAGACAATTCATAATCAGTACGCATTTATGAACAGCTTAACTTCAATTTTTTTAAACACTTTTTTACAACACGGATAGCTGTAGCTGGTTACATAGCCACGGTAAAGTTCTCCATATGGATATACGTTTTTCCAATGTAATGGCTAACAAGTGCATTGGCCCGGGAGTGGTGGATTGAGTAAATTGAACAGAGAAAAAACCAAACGTTAAAGTAAATTAACATGTTATGGAAGCATATTTGGTTAGTTAATTGGGTATAAGCATGATATGTTACTATGTTTAAACAGTAAACGAAAAAAGCATAAGTATGCAAAATTAGCCATCTATGGCTGTGAATATAGTGAACCGGTAGCTAACGCTGACAACCGCAGCGCTACGCGTTACACTTTAGGCAGCTGTTCTAATCTCGCCCAAGGAAGCAATGTATAGCTTTCTTCCTCTGTATCGTCTGCAAACACATTCCGGAGAGTGCCACGGTCTTGTGTAGTGCTTTGCTGTAGTTGTGTGTGAAAGATATAACTTTGGTTGGATGCCATTTTCTTGTTAACATTTGGATTTGATTTTCTAAATAGCCCCACCTGTAGCATACTGTACTTTTGTTGCTGGCCGATTCTCAATCGAAACTTTAATAATATCTAGCTAGTTTTTTTGGTACATTCGGCGGAACAGTTTACTGAGTGTGATTGACAGCCATGTAAAACCAATGACAGGACAGAAAAGTTGTATGGGTACGCACTATCGTTACCACCCGGTTACTCGTTGACATTACCGAAGATTCTGGAAAACGCAGGCGGGACGATCAGTTAAGCACGGGTGGATGCACTTTCAAGGTGCATGGATTTTCGACCAAGCAATTTACGGACAATAATTACAAGGTTTGTAAAACTATCTTTATATTCGCCTATAAACACGAAGACTGAAGCCTAAACTGGCGACAGTGCAGTGCTATTGATACAATGAGCAACGTGTTGTCATTTTTTCGTTAGAATCTTAGCTTGGTAGTTACCGCTTGCTATAGGTACCTAGCTAGCTACTGTAGCCAGCTAGCTAAATTAGCTCTCTGTTCTCGTCTCTCTTGCAAACAAGCTGCAAGCTTAGCTGGTTCTCTCTTTGGCTGAGTTTAGCAGCTCACTTATGGAGTTTTTTCAGCAGTTAGCAAACATTTGGCATTGTGGGGGGTGGGAGAGAGGAGGGAGGGAGAGGCTATCTTGTTGCCACTGTTTGTTCCCCCTCTGTCTTCAACTCCTAGTGGAAGGGTGAGGTCGCGAGTTACCGCCCTCGGTTTTGCGAAATCATCGCTTCCCATTGAACAATGCAATGCGTCTTCTACACGGGCGGTGTGGTTTGTGTGTGTCAGTGGTGGAGGTGCATTCATTCGCAAGGGTGTTGGCGAATAGCAGTAATCCGCTTCCTTGGCATTCTACATGGCACATTGCGTTTTAAAATGTATTTGAAAGTGTTTAGCCCCCCTCCCTCTCATAGTTCTTTCACTATATGACTTGACCCTGAAGAAGTGTACACTTGGGGGGACCTTTCCTTCGCTTTTCTCCATGATTTATGTAAGACAGTTGCTTCCCCAAACCTCTTTCCTTGAGTTCCCCAAACGTTCAACTTAGTTGATATATTCCAGTGCTATTCTACTAGTCAACTAAGCACCAAAGCCCTTCATTGGTAAAATCAACTGGAAATCAAATCACATTTCATTTGTCATCTTCGCCGAGATAAACGGCTGTGGACACTTACAGTGAAATGCTTACTTACAAGCCCTTTAGCAACAATGCAGTTTTTAGACAATAACCCAAGAGTTAGAAAATTTGTTACTAAATAAACTAAAGTAAAAAAAAAAATTAAAAAATAACAATACAAAAATCATGGCTATATACGGGGGTATTTGCCAGTGTGTCAGTGTGGGGTTAGTCCAGGTAATAATGAGGCCTATACAGGGGGGTACTGGTGCCCAGTCAATGTGGGGGGGACAGGTTAGTCCAGGTAATTGAGGTAGCGCTATGCGGTGGGAGACAGTGTCTATGCATAGATATTAAACAGCGGAGTAGCAGCATCGTAAAAAGTTAATGCAAGTAGTCGGTGTAGCCATTTTTAGCTGTTCCGCTTATCTTGCTTAGCTTGGGGGTAAAAGCTGTTAAAAAGCCTTTTGGACCTAGACTTGGCGCTCCGTTGCCTCGTCTTGGTGAAGGGAGTCTATGACTAGGGTGGTTGGAGTCTTTGATAATTTTTAGGGCCTTCCTCTGACACCGCCTGGTATAGGGGTTCTGGATGTGCGGGAAGCTTGGCCCCAGTGATGGCACTGGGCCGTGCGCCACATAACCTCACCTGCAGTGCTTCGGTCGGAGGCCGAGGCAGTTGCCATACCAGGCGGTGATGCACGCCAGTCAGGGATGCTCGATGGTGCAGCTGCATAACTTTTTTTGAGGATCTGGAACACGTCAAATAAATTGTGGAACATAGCTTGGGGTACTCCAAGGGGAGGTTTTGGGGAAACACTGCTACCAACCCGAGTGGTACTTTGGCACTGACTCATGCTGTTCTTTCAGGCATGTGGCTTGATTGTTGTTATATTGGCTCCCTGCCCTCTGTGTGTTATGTGGCTACCATCAGATATACTCAACAATGAGTCCTTGAGTGCTGTTTGTCCCTCCTGTCTCTCTGTACGGTGACCCCTGCCTGACCTGTGACAAAGTCACATCATCATCAGAAGTGGCACCAGCATGGCAAGGGCTGGCGTTGGAGTGGGAGGGGCTGGCGCCCTTAAGCTCTGCACCTCCAGGCACATTGTTTGTGCTCGACACTAGAAACAGACAGGAGAGAAAAAGCATTGAGAGGGAGAGGGAGAGGGAGACAGAGGAGAAAGGGATAGAGGGGAAAGGAAAAAGGAGGAGAGGAGAGGTTAAGCCTCATCGAAAGAGCAACTTACCAGTTCTGCTTCAGCATGCCTTACCACTTGCCACATTAAAAAAGCTCATTGAGATGGAATGGAGTCGACAAAACTCCATCAGTATATTCAACCCTCTCACTTCTGGGTTGATCTAGAGCCTAAGTACTATATCTTCTCCCGACTTCAACTTATCTGCAGTAGCACTTAAGGGTTGGATAAATAACATCCAGTCCAGCTTACCTGGTAACATAAGGGTTGATAAATAACATCAAATCAGTTACCTGGTAACACATAAGGTTAATAAATAACATCAGTCAGCTTACGTACACAGGGTTGGATAAATATCATCAGTCAGTTATCCAGTAACAACATAAGGGTTTAGACAAATAACATCAGTCAGCTTACCTGGTAACATAAGGGTTGGATAAATAACATCAGTCAGTTTATCTGGTAACATAAGGGTTGGATTAAATAACATCAGTCAGCTTATCTGGTAGCTACAAGGGTTGGATAAATAACATCAGTCAGTTTTATCTGGTAACATAAGGGTTGGATAAATAACATCAGTCAGCTTATCTGGCGCTTAGCACAAGGGTTGGATAAATAACATCCCTCAGTTTTATCTGGTAACATAAGGGTTAGATAAATAACATCCCAGTCAGCTTATCTGTAACATAAGGGTTGGATAAATAACATCAGTCAGCTTATCTGGTAACATAAGGTTAGATAAATAACATCAGTCATCTTATCTGGTAACATAAGGGTTAGATAAATAACATCAGTCATCTTATCTGGTAACATAAGGGTTAGATAAAGTAACATCAGTCAGCTTATCTGGTAACATAAGGGTTAGATAAATAACATCAGTCGGTTTATCTGGTAACATAAGGGTTAGATAAATAACATCAGTCAGCTTATCTGGTAGCATAGGGTTGGATAAATAACATCAGTCCAGTTTATCTGGTAACATAGGGTTAGATTCAAATAACATCAGTCAGCTTATCTGGTAACATAAGGTTAGATAAATAACATCAGTCCAGCTTATCTGGTAACATAAGGGTTAGATAAATAACATCAGTCGGTTTATCTGTGTAACAACATAGGGGTTAGATAAATAACATCAGTCCAGCTTATCTGGTAACATAAAGGTTGGATAAATAACATCAGTCAGCTTATCTGGTAACATAAGGTTGGATAAATAGCGTGCAATAACAGAACAGCGAGTCAAAACAATGTTCAGACAGACGGACACCTCGTCCAAGAGGCGTCATGGAGGACATGGGGGCAGCGGGGATCGTATCCTGGGGGGTGGAGGTGGCCTGGGGGAGGTATGGGTTCGCCCTCTCTGGCCAGGGCCCCTGTGTCCTCAGCTCATTCTAAATCCGGGCGGACTACGTGGTCTCCGCTCGGTGACCACATCCTGTCCGTGAAGCGGCATTTCGCGTCTCCAAGGCGTCGCAGGGCGTCGTCCAGCTGAGTGGACGTGCGCGGGGTTCTGCACCTGGTCGTCGCCGGGAGCGGGGGCGTTCACGGACACGGTGGTACAACCGCAACCGTCGCCCACGGAAACAATTCCAGGAAGTCCACCGGAGCTGGGCGGCAGCTGCCGCGGGCTTCGTGCTCCAGCGACGAGGGGGTGTGTGGTTTCCATCGCAACAACAGCAGCCGAGGCGGCAGCAACAACAGCAGCGTGAGCCGGGTTTCTCGCGGTAACAGCGCCAGCGGTGGTGGTGGTGGTGGTGGAGGAGGAGGGGGGTGGTGGTTGGTTCAAGCCCAAGCTGGACTCCAAGAGCCTGGGTATTAACAGCAGAGAGGGTGGTGGCGGAGATGCAGTCTGGAGGAATATTCAACATGATCTTTGATAACTGTCGCACTCCTCCAGCAGCTCGGGAGAAAGGTATCAATCTGCCTGTTTTATATCGTTTCTAATATAGTGTTTGACATCACATTTTGGGCTGGTTTCCCAGACACATTTTTATGAGATGTCTTTTTAGTCAGGACTAACTCTGCTTAATCTGTGTCTGATAACTGGCCCATGTTCATGCATTCGGAAAGTATTCAGACCCCTGACTTTTTCCACATTTTGTTACGTTACAGCCTTATTCTTAAAATAGATTAAATAGTTTGTTCCCCCCCTCATCCAATCTGCACACAGTACCCCATAACGGCAAAGCATAGGGTCATTGTCCCCAGTCTGAGGTCTGGCGCTCTGGGTGGTTTTCATCAGTATCTCTCTGTACTTTGCTCCGTTCATCTTTCCCTCGATCCTGACTAGTCTCCCAGTCCCTGCCACTGAAAAACATCCCCACAGCTGATGCTGCCCACCACCGTGTCTTCACCGTAGGATGGTGCCAGGTTTCTTCCAGGCGTGGCGCTTTGGCATTCAGTTTCATCGACAATCTCGTTTCTCGGTCTAGTTGGTGCGTTTTGGCAAATTCAAACGGCGTCATGTGCCTTTTACTGAGGAGTGGCTTCAGTCTGGGCACCTCCATAAAGCCCTGATTGGTGGAGTGCTGCAAGAGATGGTTGTCCGTTCTGGAAGGTTCTCACATATCCACAGATGGGCTCTGGAGCTCTGTCAGAGTGACCATCGGGTTCTTGGTCACTCCCTGACAAAGGCCCTTCTCCCCCGAGTGCTCCTAGTTTTGGCCGGGCGGCCAGCTCTGGAAGTCTTGTGATTCCAAACTTCTTCCATTTAAGAATGATGGAGGCCACTGTGTTCTTGGGGACCTTCAATGCTGCAGACATTTTTTGGTACCCTCCCACAGATCTGTGCCTCGACACAATCTGTCTCGAGCTCTACGGACATTTCCTTCGACTCCTCATGGCCGTTTTTGCTCTGGCATGCCACTGCTCAGCTGTGGGACCTTATAGACAGGTGTTTGCCTTTCCAAGTCATGTCCAATCAATTGAATTTACCATGGTGGACTCCAATCAAGTTGTAGAAACATCTCAAGATGATCAATGGAAACAGGATGCACCTGAGCTCAATTTCGAGTCTCATAGCAAAGGGTCTGAATACTTATGTATGTTTTTATCTTTTAATAAATCTGCCAAAATTTCTAAAAAGCAGTTTTCTCTTCGTCATATGGGGTATTGTGTGTAGATTGAGAAGATTTTTTTTATTGAATCCATTTTAGAATAAGGCTGTAGCCTAACAAAAATATGGAAAAAAGTCAAGGGTCTGAATACTTTCTGAATACACTGTATTTTTCTGACCACCATGTTCAAATAAACTAAACCTAACCTAAACTAAACTAAACTTGACCCTAAACCTAATCCTAAAGACAGGGTCATCCGCTCCTCCTCCTCCTCCTCCTCCCGTACCTCCTCTTTCCTCCTCTTCGTCGGCCAAGCCTGCGGGGGCCCCTGTCAACAGAGTTCCCCCCGTCCATGGCGGGGCTAGTCCACAGCAACCCCAACCTGCTCTCTGAGGAGGAGATGGCCAGGGTTTCTAATGACCGATGACTCCGTGTTCCTAGGGCCCCGGTTCCATCTGCAGGAGGGGTCCAGGTGAATGCTGAGGATGTGTCCCAAATGGCACTATTCACTTTTAACCCAGAGTCCCTACTACCCCTCCTGGTTCAAATGCGGAAGACACATTTCAGTTGAATGACATTCAGTTTTACAACTGACTTCGTATCCCCCTTTCCTTTGTACCCACACACCTACATTATCAGCTAGGTTTAATACCCACACAACTTCATTATCAGCTAAGTTTGATACCCACACAGCTACATTATCAGCTCGGTTTGATACCCACACAACTCCATTATCAGCTGGGTTTGATACCCACACAACTACATTATCAGCTAGGTTTGATACCCGCACAGCTACGTTATCAGCTAGGTTTGATACACACACAACTATATTATCAGCTAGGTTTGATACCCACACAGCTTTATATTATCAGCTAGGTTTGATACCCACACAACTATATTATCAGCTGGGTTTGATACCCACACAGCCCTACATTATCAGCTAGGTTTGATACCCTCACAACTACATTATCAGCTAGGTTTTGATACCCACACGACTACATTGTCAGCTAGGTTTGATACCCACACAACTACATTATCAGCCCCTGGGTTTGATACCCACACAACTACACTATCAGCTAGGTTTGATACCCACACAACTTCATTATCAGCTAGGTTTGATACCCACACAACTACATTGCCAGCTAGGTTATGATACACACACAACTACATTGTCAGCTAGGTTTGATACCCTCACAACTTCATTATCAGCTGGGTTTAATACCCACACAGCTTCATTATCAGCTGGGTTTGATACCCTCTCAACTACTTTGTCAGCTGGGTTTAATACCCACACAACTACATTATCAGCTAGGTTTGATACCCACACACTACATACATTATCAGCTAGGTTTAATACCCACACAACTACATTATCAGCTGGGTTTGATACCCACACAACTACATTATCAGCTAGGTTTGATACCCACACAACTACATTATCAGCTAGGTTTTACAGCAGTGAATGTTGGAGTAATGTTTTTACTGCCTCCCTCTTTCCAGGTGGAGGTAGAAGGGGAGGACTTCTGCCTGGATCCCAGCGAGGTATCTGAACCGTGGGTATGATGGTAGGGTACCTGGGCTCCATAGAGCTGGCCTCTACAGGGGGGCTAGTCTGGAGAGTGACAGTCTGCAGGCCATCAGAGGAAGCGTGAGATCGACTCAGGGCAGAACAGAAGATACACTCCTGGTCCTCATGAAGGTACGGGTTGCTTTGGATTGGTTGAACCTTTGGTTGGTTGGTTGGTTGGTTAGTTGGTAGGTTGGTTTATTGATTGAATGGTTGATTGGTGGGTTGGTTTATTGATTGAATGGTTAGTTGATTGGTGGGTTGGTTTATTGATTGAATGGTTAGTTGGTTAGTTGATTGGTAGGTTGGTTTATTGGTTGAATGGTTGGTTGGTTGGTTAGTTGATTGGTGGGTTGGTTTATTGATTGAATGGATGGTTAGTTGATTGGTAGATTGGTTTATTGATTGAATGGTTGGTTGGTTGATTGAATGGTTGGTTGGTTGAATGGTTGGTTGGTTGGTTGGTTGGTTGATTGGTTGGGTGGGTGGGTGGGTGGTTGGTTGATTGAAATGTTTAGATGCCATATCTCTAAATGGTACTTTGACCCTGTGCTCTAACCTGTGGGTGGGTCTCGGGGTCGTTGTTACAAAACAAACAATCTCTGTTTCCTCTGGAAAGAAGGACTATAAAGCTTATTCTTGGAATAGAGGACTGTGTGTTTCTAAAATAGAAGGGATTGTAACTCTATATGTTGTTCTTCCCAGGTGATGCACGATTGTATGCGGCTGTGCAGTGACAGGAGACAGGTCCTTGCTACCTACCCTGCAGAGAAGCTAGCCTTCAGCGCCTGTTGCCCCGGCGACCGACAAGCTTCGGACTGGTCACCATGCAGGCTTCCCATGGCGACGACGGTCACTATGGCAATGGTAACCGGGAGGAAGAGGGCGGGCTGAGACTTCTGTCACGTGTTCATAGTCGACCCGAACTCTGTCATCACCAGGTAGGGGTTGGACAAAAGGTCAAAGAAAAAATACCCACAACCTTTTCAAAGCTCTCAAGCTAATAATAACATCCGTAATTAAACTGCCATATTTTAACATTTACAAACATACAATTTACGAAACTTTAGAAGTTATTTTGAATATTTGTGGGGGTCCTAGAGTCCTGGGCCCGGTTTCCCAAAAAGCATCTTAAGGCTAATTTCATCGTTAGAACCTTCGTAAGAGCATCGTTAAATCTCCGAGCTGTTTCCCAAAAACCCAACGTTGCACTTGAAAACACTGGTAATCTAACGCCTGCTCAGACCACTCGTGGAACAGCTGAGTGCATAGTTAAGATGCTTTTTTCCCCTCCCACGTTACTTTATACACAGAAAATCTCCGCTAAACATAGAATCACATGGTTTATCCGGCTCTCTGTGACCGCCGATAACTTCAGAACAAAGTTGACAAAAAATACAAAGTTGCCAATGTCTTTGCAATTGACACCAAACAAGCTGACGTATAAAAAATATGCTTCAAATGAAAACCGAGATGACTGCATTAAATTATAAATACATTAGGCTCTATAGAGCCTATTTCAGTCACATTGAAATACATTTGATGTTCAATCAGTTGAGTTCTATTTTGCTACTTGTAGGCTACTGTCTGTCATTTGTCTCAATATATTGGATGATCTGTAGCCTAACATGTACGCAATGAAGTGCTAAATCGGTGATTTAGTGCGCCCATTGGGTAAGCATTAGACTAAGATACCCAGGGCCTCCCGAGTGGCGCAGCGGTCTGAGGCGCTGCAGCCCAGTGCTTGAGGCGTCACTACAGACCCGGGTTCGATCCCAGGCTGTGTTGAAACACGGCCGCGACAAGGAGACCCATGAGGCGGCGCACAATTGGCCTTAGCGTCGTGCCGGGTTAGGGGAGGGTTTGGCCGGCCGGGATGTCCTTGTCCCCGCGCTCTAGCGACTCCTTGTGGCGGGTCGGGCGCCTGCAAGCTGACCGGTCGCCAGTTACGGTGTTTCCTCCGACACGTTGGTGCGGCTGGCTTCGGGTTAAGCGGCGGTGTGTGAAGAAGCAGTGACGCCTTGGCAGGGTCCTGTTTCGGAGGACGCCTGGCTCTCGACCTTCACCTCTCCCGAGTCCGTGCGGGAGTTGCAGCGATGAGACAAGACTGTAACTACATTTACATTTTACATTTTAGTCATTTAGCAGACGCTCTTATCCAGAACGACTTACAGTTAGTGAGTGCATACATTTTACCAATTGGATAACACGAAATTGGGGAGGAAAAAGGGGTCCAAAAAGAAATACGAATAAGACGCCTGAATATTTGCAGCCGTAGTGGTAATATCTCTCTAGGAGCTGATCCGTCGTCAGTATTGTGAAATAGTTCTAATGTTAAGGTAAGATTTGAATTGAGAAAGCTGATCTGAGAGAAGTGCTGCCTTTCTTTCGATCGTGTTAGTATCATGCTCCCAACGATGCACTTAGCGACTGTTCTCTCTGCGTGGTGTTTTGGGAAACGCATGTTACGTCTTTGTCCGTTGTATGAAAGATGCATGGTTAAAAACACTGGTGAGTAGTTCCATCGCAGGGGAAAACCGTCCCTGGAGTGTTACCAGTACATAAAGAGGACTTACTGGCCCTGGAATGTTACCAGTACATAAAGAGGACTTACTGGCCCTGGAATGTTACCAGTACATAAATAGGACTTACTGGCCCTGGAATGTTACCAGTACTAAAGAGGGACTTACTGGCCCTGGAATGTTACCAGTACATAAAGAGGACTTACTGGCCCTGGAATGTTACCAGTACATAAAGAGGACTTACTGGCCCTGGAATGTTACCAGTACATAAAGAGGACTTACTGGCCCTGGAATGTTACCAGTACATAAAGAGGACTTACTGGCCCTGGAATGTTACCAGTACATAAAGAGGACTTACTGGCCCTGGAATGTTACCAGTACATAAAGAGGACTTACTGGCCCTGGAATGTTACCAGTACATAAAGAGGACTTACCGGCCCTGGAATGTTACCAGTACATAAAGAGGGCTTACTGGCCCTGGAATGTTACCAGTACATAAAGAGGACTTACCCGCCCTGGAATGTTACCAGTACATAAAGAGGACTTACTGGCCCTGGAATGTTACCAGTACATAAAGAGGACTTACCGGCCCTGGAATGTTACCAGTACATAAAGAGGACTTACTGGCCCTGGAATGTTACTCAGTACATAAAGAGGGACTTACCGGCCCTGGAATGTTACCAGTACATAAAGAGGACTTCTGGCCCTGGAATTTTACCAGTACATAAAGAGGACTTATTGGCCCTGGAATGTTACCAGCACATAAAGAGGGACTTATTGGCCCTGGAATGTTACCAGTACATAAAGAGGACTTACTGGCCCTGGAATGTTACCAGTACATAAAGAGGACTTACCGGCCCTGGAATGTTACCAGTACATAAAGAGGACTTACTGGCCCTGGAATGTTACCAGTACATAAAAGAGGACTTATTGGCCTGGAATGTTACCAGTACATAAAGAGGGACTTATTGGCCCTGGAATGTTACCAGTACATAAAGAGGACTTACTGGTTTAAATTCTTTAACAACTAAAAGGGGGAGGCTAAATGGGATTTAGGAGGTTTTTCTGTTGATAGCGATGCAGACTGTAAACTGAATATTTATGGCAACTGTAATTCACTACTATAGATAAAACCTACCATAAATACACTAAACGACCATATTTTTCAGAGGGTTGGAATAAGCAAAACATACATTTATCCTTCTCCGTCTTCTTCTCCTCCTTCTTCTTCTCTTTCTCCTTCTTCTCCTCCTCCCTCCTTCTTCTCCTCCTTCTTCTCCTCCTCTTTCTCCTTCTTCTTCTCCTCCTCCTTCTTCTCATTCTTCTTCTTCTCCTTCTCTCGTCCTCCTCCGTCTTCTTCTCCTCCTTCTTCTTCTCTTTCTCCTTCTTCTCCTCCTCCTCCTTCTTCTCCTCCTTCTTCTCCTCCTCTTTCTCCTTCTTCTTCTCCTCCTCCTTCTTCTCCTTCTTCTTCTCCTTCTCCGCCTCCTTCTTCTCCTCCTCCTTCTCCTCCTTCTTCTCCTCCTTCTTCTTCTCCTTCTCCTCCTTCTTCTCCTTCTCCTCCTTCTTCTCCTCCTTCTCCTTCTCCTTCTTCTCCTCCTTCTTCTCCTCCTCCTCCTCCTCCTCCTCCTCCTCCTCCTCCTCCAGGTCCATGTGGGTGTGGCCAGGAGGTTTGGGTTTGAGTGTACCCCAGACCATGACACAGGGGGGTGTCTGGAGTTCCCCCTGACCTCCCAGCCTCTACTGCAGTTTGTGTCTGTCCTCTACCGGGACATGGGGGAGAATATTGAGGGGTCCGGGCGCGGGCGTTCGTCGATCCGGACAAACGACCCTCTGCAGCAGGTAGGTTGTCAGGACTGTGTTTACGTCTGTTGTTATCTGACCTTCATTCCAAATGGATGCTGTTTTCTTTCCTGTCTTGGTTTAGTTGTAGCAGGGCTTTGACACAACTTGAATGTCCAAGGGAAATACTAACACTGTGTTCTGGAGTCTGGAGCACCGACTGGGCCTTTTTCTATTGGTTTGTTAGCCAGCCCGAGCTCAACCAGGCACAGAGAAAATATTTGAAATATTTGTCAGATTTTTGAAATCCAGGTCTGAATATTATTTATACATCACTTTTCAATGATTATTGTTGTTGTTGATGTTGTTGTTGTTGTTGTTGTTGTTATTATTATTATATTATTATTATTGTTGTTGTTGTTGTTGTTGTTGTTGTTATTGTTATTATTATATTATTATTGTTATTATTGTTGTTATTATATTATTATTATTGTTATTGTTATTATTGTTGTTGTTATTAACAGAACCACAGCACCAGCAGCAACAGCGACAGCGGCATCGGTAACTTCCTGCCAGAAGAGAAGAGTAACCGTGTCTTATTGGTCGACTGGGAGGCCATAACCACAACCATAACCCTGGTCCACGCCACTGGGACAGCCCTCCTCCTCACCTCGGCCCAGGGCTGGAACCAAGTCCCCTCCCGGTGTCAACCCTGGCCCCCCTCTCCCCCTCCTCCCCCCCGCACCACAACAACGGCTACCTCGCCGACCTCCCCCCACCCTCTCCCCCTGCCATCCCCCTCGGAAACCCACTCCTCCCACCCCTCACTCCACCACTACCCGCCAGGAAGAGGGATAGAGGAGGATCTGGAGGAGGAGGCGGAGAGCAGAGCCTGGCCCAGACCCAGCAGCACCATCAGTCTCAACGCTGGTTCCGGTCCATGTCCTGAGAGACTGAGACAACCAGGCCAGGCAGGACAGACACGGGGACAAGGCGTTGGACCAGGGCTGTGGCGATCAGGAGTCCTACGCTGAGTCAACAGACGGCTGGTCGTCAGCTAACTGCAGCACCCTCCCTCCACCCATGAACAAGATACCTGCCGACCGCTACAGGGCTCCACTACCAGCTGGGGACCTGCCCCTGCCCCCCCAGCCTCCCAGGCTGACCACGCAGAAGGATGAGTGGGCTAAGAAGCTGTTCCGGGCCTGGGGCCGGGGCTGAGAGAAAGGACTCGGAGAGCCCAAGCAGAATGGGAAGAGACGTGGAAATGGGAAAGACGGGGAGAAAAAGGTAAGAGAGATATACAGTATGACGTGGCGGTGTTGGAGAGGTGTGTGTGTGTGTGTGTGTGTGTGGCGGTGTTGGAGAGGTGTGTGTGTGTGTGTGTGTGGCGGTGTTGGAGAGGTGTGTGTGTGTGTGTGTGTGTGGCGGTGTTGGAGAGGTGTGTGTGTGTGTGTGTGTGTGGCGGTGTTGGAGAGGTGTGTGTGTGTGTGTGGCGGTGTTGGAGAGGTGTGTGTGTGTGTGTGTGTGGCGGTGTTGGAGAGGTGTGTGTGTGGCGGTGTTGGAGAGGTGTGTGTGTGTGTCAGTCTGTGTGTAGAAGTTTGAAGTACAGCATCAGATTTATGTTGATGTATTTGACCAACTTTTCTCTAGTAGGAGTGCTTGTAGTGTCTGTATTGTAAAGCACTGTGTGTGCGTGTGTGTGTGTGTGTGTGTGTGTGTGTGTGTGTGCGTGTGCGTGCGAGTGCTTGGTCCTGGATTGTAAAGATCCAGTCCAGTCCATATTCTACTATGATAATAGCTGGTGGTCTTGGTTGTGGAGGGAGCTTGTTAGAAGTGAAGCCCACATGAGAAGACAGGCTGTATCAAACCACGGGAGTGGAAAATTACTCTCTGGA